>NC_053023.1:471801028-471973416 GCF_003073215.2 Triticum urartu
TGTGTGATGCCCAAGGTATCAAGATATGTATCAAGGCCAGTGTTCTTGAATTCAGTGCCATTGTCACTTCTGATGTGCTTTATCTTGGCGCCAAAATTGTTCATAGCACGATTGGCGAAGCGTCTGAAGACATCCTGCACTTCAGTCTTGTAAAGAATTATGTGCACCCAAGTATATCTAGAATAATCATCAACAATAACGAAACCATAGAGGCAAGCAGTAGTAGTAAAAGTTGAGTAGTGAGTGGGACCAAAGAGATCCATGTGAAGCAGTTCGACGGGTCGAGTAGTGGTCATGATTGTCTTCGAGGGATGTTTTGCCCTCGTCATCTTCCCTGCTTCACAGGCACCGCATAAGTGATCTTTCTTGAACTTGACGCCCTCGATGCCTATGACATGTTTCTTCTTCGCAAGGGTGTGAAGGTTCCTCATGCCAGCATGCCCAAGCCTCCGATGCCAAAGCCAGCATTCTGAAGCTTTTGCAAGAAGACATACTGCAAGTTGTGGCCCTGCTGAGAAATCTACCACATACAAATCATCTTTCCGATACCCTTCAAACACTAGAGACTTGTCAGATTCCATTAGTACCAGGCAACGATATTTTCCAAATATTACGACCATGTTCAAATCGCAAAGCATTGAGACAGACATTAAGTTGAAACCATGGGATTCAACAAGCATGACTTTATCCATGTGTTGATCCTTTGAGATTGCAACTCTACCTAGACCCAATACCTTACTTTTACCAGTGTCAGCAAATGTGATGTGGCTCTTGTCGGATGGACGTAAGGTTGAGTCCATAAGAAGGCTTCTTTTGCCAGTCATGTGATTTGTACACCCACTGTCAATAATCCATTCTGAAGACTTTGAAGGCGCTGGTGTTGTACCCTACAGTGCAGTTAGGGGGATAGGCTTCACGAAGAGAATTGTGAAGCAAAAACATTTGACGAACCAGTGGGTTATGAAAACTTAGATCCAGATTAGGACTAATAGGGAGAGTAGCATGCGATTCAGGAACGAAGTACATAATGATGCCATTCGGGCATTTTATCTTGCGCCCTACAAGATTTTTAAGGTCCCCAGCAATAGCGTCAGAAGATTTTGGTTTTCTGCTGGAGACCTTTCCCTGCAAAAGAGAGTTAAGCCTTCTTAACCACCCACTTCTTCAAGGGTGGCTTAGAAGCAATAAGTCTAAGTGCAGCATCTGAGAATTTTGGCTTTGAAGCCTTAGCAAACAGTCTTGCAGGTGGACAATAGTACTCATAAGAATAAGCAGAATAATTTTTGGTCATATGAACATGACGGTTTGATGAACCGCTCTCATATTCATATGCCTGAGTATGGTTTCCCTGCAAAACATTTGCGTTAGTGTGACTCAGGTGAGTCCTCTGTTTGTATGAAGCCTTTGGACCATATGAAGCCTTTGGTCTGAGGTTTGTCTTCTTCAAGTGAGGTGTCATGAAGACATTCACAGGAAGATTTTCCAGACACTTTTTCGCAACCCAGATCTTCTTCATAGGCGGTCCATTCCTGCAGTTAGTACCAATGTACCTGGCAAACACTTCACCATTCTGATTCTTAAACAGTATATAGTTTGCATTAAAGGATTCATCAATGATAATGGGGTTAGCACAAGTGAAGCCAGATAAATTGGATGGATCTGCTGAAGGTTCCTTTGCAGCAACCCACTTGGTTTTGGGGTACTGCTCAGGTTTCCAGTAAGAGCCATCTGTATTTATTTTCCTTACGAACCCAACACCCTCTTTCCTAGGGTTTCGGTTCAGAATCTGCTTCTTGAGGACATCACATAATGTCTGATGTGGTGGAACATTCAGCAACAGAAGTAGCATTATCACGCTCAATGCATTTAATACATGGTGGTTCAAATCCTTCCTGAGCGGAACTGATCTGTTCGGCGCGAAGTGACTCGCTTTCCTTTTGAAGATCTTCATGAGCCGCTCTCAATTTCTCAAGTTCTTGCTTCCTTTGAAGATAATCATAGGAAAGCTTTTCATGAGTTGTTGAGAGAGTATCATGATGATCTTCAAGTTCCTGATACTTAACATGAAGATTTTTTATGTCTTCAATTAAGGATTCAGATCGAGTCATTTCAGCACCCAACAGATCATCGCTTCTGTCTAACAGTTTTTGAATATGTTCCATGGCTTTCTGTTGTTCAGTTGCAATTTTAGCAAGTGTTTTGTAACTGGGTTTTGAATCACAATCAGAGTCATCGTCACTAGATGTTTGATAGTGAGTAGTGCGTTTGTTTACCTTGGCACCGCGTGCCATGAAGCAGTAGGTAGGAGTGGAGTAGTCCTTGTCATTTGCATCGGTGTCGATGATGAAATCATTGTCTTCAGTGTTGAAGATGGACTTGGCGACGTATGCTGTAGCCAGACTTGCAATGCCAGAATCAGACTCCTCCTGAAACTCCACCTCTGCCTCCTCAGAAGCGGACTCCTCCTCTGAATCCATTTCCTTGCCAACAAACGCACGTGCCTTGCCAGATGAGCTCTTCTTGTGTGATGAAGACTTTGAGGAAGACTTGGAAGAAGACTTTGTGTATTTCTTCTTCTTCTTGTCGTCAGAGTCATATTCCTTGCTCTTCTTCTTCTTTCTGTTCTCATTGTCCCACTGTGGACACTCAGAGATGAAGTGTCCAGTTTTCTTGCACTTGTGGCATGTTTTCTTCTTGTAGTCATGAGCAGAAGCTTCATCATTCCTTGAGCTTGATCGTGAAGACTTTCTGAAGCCTTTCTTCTTGGTGAATTTTTGGAACTTCTTCACTAGCATTGCAAGTTCCCTTCCAATGTCTTCAGGATCATCAGAACTGCTGTCAGATTCTTCTTCAGATGAGGAAACAACTTTTGCCTTCAAGGCACGAGTTCTCCCATAGTTTGGACCGTAGATATCTCTTTTCTCAGAAAGCTGAAACTCATGTGTGTTGAGCCTCTCAAGTATGTCAGATGGATCGAGTGTCTTGAAATCAGGACATTCTTGAATCATCAGGGCTAGGATGTCAAACGAACTATCAAGTGATCTCAGCAGCGTCTTGACGACTTCATGTTTGGTGATCTCAGTAGCGCCGAGGGCTTGAAGCTCATTTGTGATGTCAGTGAGTCTGTCAAATGTGTGCTGGACATTCTCATTGTCATTTCGCTTGAAGCGGTTGAAGAGATTGCGAAGGACACTGATTCTTTGATCTCTCTGGGTTGAGATGCCTTCATTGACCTTGGAGAGCTAGTCCCAGACCAGCTTGGATGTCTTCAAAGCACTCACACGGCCATACTGTCCTTTGGTCAGATGACCACAGATGATGTTCTTGGCAGTAGAGTCCAGTTGAACGAATTTCTTGACATCAGCAGCAGTGACACCTTCTCCAGCCTTGGGAACTCCGTTCTCGACGACATACCATAGGTCGACGTCAATGGCTTCAAGATGCATACGCATCTTATTCTTCCAGTAGGGATATTCAGTTCCATCAAAGACGGGGCACGCAGCGGAGACTTTAATTATCCCTGCAGTCGACATAGCTAAAACTCCAGGTGGTTAAACCGAATCACACAGAACAAGGGAGCACCTTGCTCTTATACCAATTGAAAGTGCGTTATATCGACTAGAGGGGGGTGAATAGGCGATTTTTATGAAAGTCTTCAAAACGTGGAAGTTATGAAGACAAACAGTAGAGATATGCCTATCACTATGCAGCGGAAGTTAGATTACACTAGGCAAGCCATGGTCAAGTATTCAATAGAGTGAAAGCACAATGACAAGTAGCTGCAGTGTAATAAGGATCAGGTAGGAAGAAGTTATGAAGACAAACAAATCATGCAGTTACGTTGTGAAGACAAAAGATATAGCAAGCATGCAATGGCTTCACAATGAGTAACAGTAAGTGAAAGGAAGTGAAGATGAAACCAGTGACTCGTTGAAGACAATGATGTGTTGGACCAGTTCCAGTTGCTGTGACAACTGTACGTCTGGTTGGAGCGGCTAGGTATTTAAACCTTAGGACACACAGTCCCGGACACCCAGTCCTGAACACATAGCTCAGGACACCAAGTCCTCACCGTATTCTCCTTGAGCTAAGGTCACATAGTCCTTGCCCAATCACTCAGGTAAGTCTTCAAGGTAGACTCCCAAACCTTCACAGACTTCGTTCACTGGCAATCCACAATGTCTCTTGGATGCTCAGAACGCGACGCCTAACCATCTGGAGGATGCACAGTCCTCAAGTGTAATAAGTCTTCAGATCACACAGATAAGAAGACTTAAGTGATGCCCAATTCTCTGGCTCTGGGTGGTTAGGGCTTTATCCTCGCAAGGAATTTTCTCTCAAAGGCTTCGAGGTGGGTTTCTCTCAAACGACAAAAGCCATGCACTGAAATCTGAGCAGCCAGCCGTTTATGGTTGTAGGGGGTGGGCTATTTATAGCCACTTGGCAACCCGACCTGATTTGTCCGAAATGACCCTGGGTCACTAAGGAACTGACACGTGTCTCAACGGTCAGATTTCAAACTCTCATGGCAACTTTACTTGGGCTACAAGCAAAGCTGACTTGTCCGGCTCTGGACAAGATTTGCTCTCATTGTCTTCACTCGAAGACATAGGTTTTTGGTTTAGGCATCACTTCAGTCATTCTAACTGGTTCTCCTGGACCCCACTTAACAGTATGGTGGTTCCTATGATTCAACACAAAAGAAAAAGAACTACGAAAGATCTAAGTCTTCGAGCTCCATAGGCTTCATAACGTGTCTTCTTTTGTCATAGTCTTCAATGTGAATATCTTGATATACCACCTTTGACTTCAATGTCTTCATACATTTTTAGGGGTCATCTCTGGTAGTAAAACCAAATCAGTGCGGGACTTCTACCTGTGTTATCCTGCAATTCTCAAAAACACATTAGTCCCTCGACTAGGTTTGTCGTCAATACTCCAAAACCAACTAGGGGTGGCACTAGATGCACTTACAGAGACACAGGGTTTATACTAGTTCGAGCCACCATTGTGGTGTAATACCCCACTCTAGTTTGTGGTGTGGTGGATTGCCTCTTGGGCTGATGATGATGAGCAATACAAGGAAGAACAGCCTCGCGAGGGTCTGTTCTTGGCTTGGGGATGAACTGCTAGGAGGAGTTCAGTCACCCTTCTCTCTCTCTCTGTGTGTGTGATGCTACTCGATCTGATCCTAGCTTGTTTCTGGGTTGGCCGATCTTCGATCCCCCCTACCCTGGGGGTGGCTAGTCCTATTTATAGGCAAAGGCCCTGGGCCTCTTCCCAAATATTGAGCGGGAAGGGCGCCAACAATTGGCCATTTTGAAGGGGAACATCTGGTACACTTATCCTGACTAAAGTTGGTCCTCGCCTGCCAAAGGCTCTGGTGGTGACGCTGGCTTGGGCTCCACAATGACTTCCTCCCTGCCGTTGGGCTGGTCTTGGTCCCGTTGCACCGAAACAGGTGCCTTTGCTTGATGCTCTCGCCTGCGCTTGCTCCCTTTGCACCAAAGAGGAAAGAAGGACACTGCGCGGGCTGACGCCCGCCTGGCGCCCTTGATCGTCATGGCTTGCGTCACGGGCACCTCGTGAGGTACCCCGCCTTGATCTCTCCGCCTCCTCACGAGCCAGCCTGACAAGGTCGTGCCTGAGGAAGCTCTGTGTCGTCCGCCCCGCGAGGCTTGGCCCCTCGCGAGGGTCTTGGGTCTGTGTTGATGAAGATGGGCCGTGCTGGGACCCCTTTGAGCCACGCCACAGGCCGCAGGCAGGCAAGTCTGGGGACCCCCGTTCCCAGAACGCCGACAGTGAATAATTCATATTAGAAGGTACATCACGACCTAGGTGCAAGTAGATTGGTGGAAAAGAAGAATATTTCTCTCTTCTAAACACAACATTTAATCACAGCAGTTAAGAAGATGCCTTATTAGCTACCCATGCAGGCCATCGTAATTCATAGCATGCAAAGCGCTTTTATTTCTTGCCTAATAACCGCATGGACGTGATGCATGCATTGGTCCTTGCCCGAGCAAAAAAAGGGAGGAAAGGGGTTTCCACGGGAAACAACGAGGCAGAGGTGGAAGCGCTCGCTGGAGTTATTTATTTTGCTTCCCCCTGGTTTCCTGACATCACGGTCCCACACCATTGTCAACCTATGTAGTACTAGTCAATAAACGAGAGAATTGCACAAGAAGTGTCTGACAGTTGGGACCAAGCTGCTCGAGCAGTATTTGTATTTTTGAGGTGTGAGCACTGCAGAGTTTTTCGATGTTTAGCCCAGATATTAATTTTTCTCCCCTAAACAACAACGAAAACATCGCTGCAGGTATTAACTGGGCGGGCTGTGGCCCGTCTAGCCCAGGCCAGATATCCAACCCAGATATTAATTTTTTTTTCAAGCTGAAAATGGCTAGCACAGCTATACTTTTTTTTAGGAATACCCAGGCAAGGTCAAGTTGTTATTCTCCGCCCCGCTAGGCTACAAATCTTTCCTAGGAGGGATGGATTCGGCTTAACAAGAAAATGGGCTTTAAGAAATAATAAATGGGATGTAATTATAAAAACTGGGCAGTAACTATAAAAAATGCACCAAACACATGATTACTTTATAAAATATTATTTTTGGATATTGAAAATTTTAATTTCATTAATTGTTGCGAGCACAATGTTTCGTTGGATTTTTATGTAATATAAATTTATATCGAAATTGTATTTAATCTGACTAGAAATTTCGAGATAAAAATATTTTGGATCCCATTAAAATGTGAGATTTTTTATTGAATTCTGTTTTGAACGGTTGGTTGAAATGGGATGTACTTTTAAGAAACTGTAAATGGGTTGTAGTAAATTCCATTAGAATTCAAAAATGGGCTACACATTTTAACAAATCTCAAATGGGCTATAAGTTCTCTGCCACACACTTCTGACCTTACTAAGTTGACGCGTCCCCTAAAAAAATAGAGTTGACGTGTATGCAAGGCTTTGTCAACTTATAGTCAACACACGGTTCTAGCAGCAGTGGTCGTTGGATGTCCATCCAACGGATGCCGTGCTTCTTCTTCAATCTCAGATATTCTAGCTTCACCCGCCCAAAAAATGATTCCTCCCCCTGACATCTGGGGTGCACCATTTTGGAAGCCGACCTGTGGGCCTACTAAGTTGACGTACTAAGGGCTTTGTCAACTTAGTCAATATAAATGATTCTAGCAGCAGTGACCGTACGATGTCCATCCAACGGCCGTATTGCTTCTTCAACCTCTGGTCTTCTTGCTCCAGCCGCCCAAAGCGGCGCCGGTCGTGCCGCCTGCTCCTGCCTTCCGTGGCCGGCTGTGCTGCCATGGCGGCCTCACCGCACCCTACTATTCCCACCGCTGGCCAGGCCCTGCGTCGATGGCAGCCTCACACCGTAGCCGAACGAGTGAACCCTCATACTCCTCTCCGTGTGGGCATCCACTGCCGCATCTTCACCGGCTCCGTGTCGTCCCCTTCCTAGGCCTCGCCGTCATCCATCGCCCTGGTGCTCTCGACGCGGCGTGGTCAACATGGAAGGAACGACTTCCATCAGACGTGGACTATACGTGGAGAGGCTGACAGTTGGGTCCACGACGGCAGCAAGGAAGTGCCTCCTTATTACGTGAAAAATAATGATTCCTCCACCTGACAGCAGGGACCCACCGGACGAGCCACCAGTATTTTGCGAAAAAAAATGTTTCCCCCTGACTACTGGGACCCACCGGACGGGCCACCGTATTTCATGAAAAAAACGTTCCCCCCGCTGTCAGCTCAGACCCACCGGAAGTGCCTCCTTATTACGCACAAAAAAATGAATACTCCCCCGGCTAGCTGGGACCCACCTTGCTGGGAGGCTGACTTGTGGGCCTACTAAGTTGACGGGGACGAAGGGCTTTGTCAACTTAGTCAATATGAACGATTCTAGCTCCAGTGACCATACGATGTCCATCCAACGGCCGTAGTGCTTCTTCAACCTCTGGTCTTCTTGCTCCAGCCGCCCAAAGCAGCGCTGGTCGTGCCGCATGCTCCTGCCTCCCGTGGTCGGCTGTGCTTCCGCAGAGGCCTCACCGCCCCCTACTATTCCCACCGCTGGCCAGGCCCTGCGGCGACGGCAGCCTCACACCGCAGCCGAACCAGTGAACCCTCGTAGTCCTCTCCGCGCGGGCTTTCACTGTCGTGCCGTCCCCTTCCTAGGCCTCGTCGTCGTCCACCGTCGTGGTGCTCTCCGCGCGGCGTGGTCAATGTGGTCAAGGAACGACTTCCATCGGAAGAGTACTGTACGTGGAGAGGCTGACAGCTGGGTCCACGGCCACAGCACAGTTTTTTGTGATTTGCCAAGCAAGTCGCTTTGTCAGGCCTGTTGGGCTGCAAATCTTTCAAGACAAGGAGAGCTTTCATTCGGCTGGCCGAGAAAATGGCACATCAGTAATGAGAAATGGGCTGTAAATTTTTAAAACACATCAAACCGGCAATTAGTTTCAAATATCTTTTTTTTCATTTCAAGATTTTAAATTACATTAATTTTTATGCGTGGAGAATTTGTTGGATTTTATGTTGATATACATTTATTTTTAAAATCAGTTTAAATGTGAGTCGAAATTTCGGGATTAAAAACAGTTCGGACCGCACCGAAATATGCAAAAATTCGTATAATTTTTTAACCGTTGCCACAATATGGGTTGTAATGCTAACAAAAAGAATATGGGCTCCAAAAAAACCTTAAGAATTAGCAAATGGGCTGTAAATTATTAGAAATAATGGCAGATGGGTTGTATGCTATTTTCCACAGATTTGAGGCTTTCCTAAAAAAAAGGTTGACGCACAAGCACTGACTGTTGGATGTCCATCCAACGGCCGTCGTGCTTCTTCAATCTCTGCTCTTCCTGCTCCAACCGCTCAAACAAGGGCCGGCGGGACTGCCTGCTCCCTCCTCCTCGCGGCCGGTTGTGCTGTCGCGCAGGCCTCACCGCCCGACCGTACTCCCATCGCTGGCCTAGCCATCCCTCTACTCACCCACACCTGCTGTTATTATCCGGCGACGGCAGACGAACCAGTAAACCCTCGTACAATCGTACTCCCCTCCGCGTGGGAAACAACTGCCGAGTCTTCCCTGCCTCCGTGTCGTCCCCTTCCTAGGCCTCGTCGTCGTCCACCGCCCTGGTGCTCTTGGCGCGGTGTGGTCAACGTGGTCAAGGAACGACTTCCATCGGAAGTGGACTGTATGTGGAGAGGCTGACAGCTGGGTCCACGGCCGCAGCAAGGAAGTGCCTCCTTATTACGCGGAAAATAATTATTCCTCCACCTGACAGCTGGGACCCATTAGACGGGCCACTGTATTTCGCGAAAAAACGTTTCCCCCTGACTGTTGGGACCCACCAGCTACATCTTCGCACGCAAGGAAGTGCGTCCGGCAAAAAAAACGATTCGCCCCTGACTACTGGGACCCACCAGCTACATATTCGCAGGCAAGGAAGTGCCTGACAGTCGGGACCCACCTGGTTGAAGCATACGTAGCGTTGTCATTCTGGTCGCAAACGTGTACGTACATACTGGTCGATGTAGAGGTGCGCACGTGTCGTAGTAGAGGCGCGCACGTAGCATGTACACGTACGTACAACGGCCAGGGTGCAAGAAAGAAAATACGACCATGTATGTGTATATACGGGCGGGGTCTCGAACGCCTACTCGCGCATATGTACGGCCAGGGCTCATGTACATTGCTGGGTCAGAACGGAGAAACAGCGTCATCGTCGTGTTCATGGGGAAGCAACGGAATGCGTCGTGTTCATCGGGAGGGCTTGGACAGAACAGACGATGGAAACGAGGCCTGACGTACCGCAGAACGGAGGAAACGGCCTTGTGTTCGACCGGTCACGTTCAAAATGGGATCATGTTCATCGGGAGGGGTCTGGCGTACCGCAAAACGGAGGAAACGGACCTCCTACGGTCGAAACGGGGGTCATGTTGATTGGGAGGGGTGTGGCGTACCGCAAAATGGAGGAAACAGACTTGTGTTGGAGCTCTATGGTCGAAACAGGGGTCCTGTTCATTGGGAGGGGTGTGGCGTACCGCAAAACGGGACTCCACGGGATACTGTTCATCTCCACCGTCGACCCCCTCCAGCCTCCACGAGCTACTGTTCATCCACCGTCGACCTCCTCCAGCCTCCACCTGCGTCTGTTCATCCACGGGCTCCTGTTCATCCAGCCTCCACCGCGCGCTATTCCACCTGCTACTGTTCAACCAGCCATCTCCACGGGCTCCTGTTCAACCACACCTCCACGGGCTACTTGTAACGCCCTCGATGCGGCTATATCTCCTACGTGTCGAAGCACGACTTAGAGGCATAACCGCATTAAAAGCAATGTCGCAAATAAGGTAATCTTCACAACAACCCATGTAAATAGATAATAAGGGGAAAGGTACATAGTTGGCTTACACTCGCCACATCACACAAGTACATAAATAACATTACATCAACCAATACACTCATGGTCCGACTACGGTACCAAATAAAAGAAGACTACCCCAAAAGCTACACAGATCCCCGATCGACCCCAACTGGGCTCCACTACTGATCAACTTGAACGAAACAACACAAAGGACAAGGTCTTCATCGAGCTCCTCCTTGATCTTGGTTGCGTCATCTGCACGGTTCAACGGCACCTGCAAGCTGGTTTTGGAAGTATCTGTGAGCCACAGGGACTCAGCAATCTCGCACCCTCGCGATCAAGACTATTTAAGCTTATAGGTAAGGCAAGGTAATATGTGGAGCTGCAGCAAGCGACTAGCATATATGGTGGCTAACATACGCAAATGAGAGCGAGAAGAGAAGGCAAAAGCACGGTCGACAAACTATGATCAAGAGTGATCCAAGCCTACTTACGTCAAGCATTACTCCAACACCGTGTTCACTTCCCGGACTCCGCCGAAAAGAGACCATCACGGTTACACACGCGGTTGATGCATTTTAATTAAGGTCAACTTCAGGTTTTCTACAACCGGACGTTAACAAATTCCCATCTGCCCATAACCGCGGGCACGGCTTTCGGAAGTTCAAATCCCTGCAGGGAGGCCCAACTTAGCCCATGACAAGCTCTCACGGTCAACGAAGGATAAACCTTCTCTCGAGACATTCTGATCAGACTCGGCATCCCGGTTCTACAAGACAACTTCGACAAGGTAAAACAAATCCAGCAACACCGCCCGAATGTGCCGACAAATCCCGATAGGAGCTGCACATATCTTGTTCTCAGGGCACACTCAGATGAGCTCTCCATACAACTAAAACCAAACCTCGAGTTTCCCCGAGGGGGCGCTGCACAGGGCTCTAGTTTGGACCAACACTCAGAGGAACACTAGCCCGGGGGGTTTAAAATAAGATGACCCTCGGGCTCCGGAAACCCAAGGGAAAAAGAGGCTAGGTGGCAAATGGTAAAACCAAGGTTTGGCATTGCTGGAAGAGTTTTATTCAAGGCGATTTGTCAAGGGGTTCCCATTATTACCCAACCGCGTAAGGAACGCAAAATCCGGGAACATAACACCGATATGACGGAAACTAGGGCGGCAAGAGTGGAACAAAACACTAGGCAAAAGGTCGAGCCTTCCACCCTTTACCAAGTATATAGATGCATTAATATAACAAGTCAATATAGTGATATCCCAACAATAAAACAATGTTCCAACAAGGAACGATCTCCAATCTTCACCTGCAACTAGCAACGCTATAAGAGGGGCTGAGCAAAGCGGTAACATAGCCAATCAACGGTTTGCTAGGACATGGTGGGTTAGAGGTTTGACATGGCAATTTGGGAGGCATGATAAGCAAGTGGTAGGCATCGTAGAATAGGCATAGCAAAAGAGCAAGCATCTAGCAAGCAAAGATAGAAGTGATTTCGAGGGTATGATCATCTTGCCTGCAAAGTTGTCAGAGTTGACTTGATCCTCGTAAGCAAACTCAACGGGCTCCTCGTTAGCGAACTCGTCTCCCGGCTCACCCAAACAAGATAAACAAGCAAAAGGAACACAATCAACCACGTGCAAAGCTCAAACAACATGATGCAAACATGGTATGCTATGCAAGATGCGATATGTGATGCATATGCAAGATTTGACAAGGAATGATTGAACCTGGCCTCAACATGGAAATACAAGTGTGCCACTGGAAAGGTGAGGTGATTTCGCTTGAAATCGATATAAAGAACATCGGAATCGGAGGCACGGTTTGGAAATGGCAAGCAAAACAAATATGGCACCGGTCTGCGATATACAGCAAGTAGCCATCTAAATGCATCAAGATAATTATGCTACAGCACTCAAACATGACAAAAAATACATGGCAGGGATCCATTCATGATGCTTGACAAAAGATGAACACTGAGCTACGGCCAATTCATCCATTAACAGGTTCAAACAAGCATGGCAAAAGTGCAATTGATAAACAGGTTTCAGACTTAGTGAAATTAACACAAGTCGGGAATTTCAGGACAGGTAGCACACTTTGGAGCAAGAAAACTATATGCTACAAGAACTTAACATGGCAAAGTAAAGCATGACATGGAGCTACTCAAAGAGCTTAACAAAAGTCCCTTAGTGACATTGAGCCAAAAGGGATCAGAAAATACAATTGCAAGCATGTGAACATGGCAAAAACATAATCAGATCTCAGACTTAGTGAAAAACTGGAGCATGCAAATATGTTAACGAGTAGGCATGTTCTCGAGCTCGATGCACTCACTACAGAGCATGGCATGACAAACTAAGCAATCACCCATCAAGAATACATATTATATAAGCTAGTCATGGCAAGAACAACAACATAGCATGCACGGATCAACAACAACATCCTCGGCAAAATCGCTAACAGGTAGACAATCTGCCAGGATTTACGAAATAGCAAAAGTAGAGCTCGATTGACTCAAGCTAGGGTGCTCCATAAATGCAAACAAAGACATGGATGGATAGAGAACCACAATGTTAACAAATCATCCTCAAAAGAGGCACGGATCACTAGGAAACAACATGAACATATGGCATATTGATAAAAACAGATCAAGGACTTAGAAAAATTCTAAGTCCCTGAAATCAGCATTAACGAATGCACTACTTTGCAAACTTGTGCTAGTCAACACACACATCACAAAAATACATGGTAAGAACCTATGTAAAGATGGCATGGCATATAACAAAACTCATGTAGAACTCAGGAGCATATCATGCACACATTAATTATGGCAAAAATGACAAATAGCTATTTGATGCAGCAGATCTGACAATTATCTCAAATAGCTCTCTTCCAACAGCATTTCGGGCATCACGATGAGCTCAAATGAAAATGATGCAATGAGATGAAATGATTTACTCTCTGATATGAACATTTTGATATGCTACGCGCCCAAAACGGAGTTACGGATGCAAAGTTACAGCACGATGAAAAATGCAATTTAGTTAGGGTTCCGGGAGAAAGTCAACCGAGGCAAAACTCCAGATCTGGATCCGATACTGTAGCACGCGCGCGCCCCGAGGTTGGCCGGGGAACTCGCCGGAGATGGGTACGTCACCGGACTTGGCGTGGAGAGGAGCGGGTCGGCCGGATCTCGCCGGATCCGGTGAGGGCGGCGGAGGAGGCGAGGACGGGCGGCGAGGCCGAGGAGGCCGCGGGCGGCGCCGGCGATGTGGGGCGCCGGCCGGCGAGGGGTGCGGCGTCGCGGTGGCGGCCGGCAATGGCGGCGCGGCGGCCGGCCGGGAGGAGATGCGCCGGGCGCGGGGAAGATGGGAGGCGGCGCGGTCGGAGGGGAGCCGGGCCGCGGGGGCCCGCCACGGGCCGAGCGGGCCCGCGCGGGAGCGGCTGCGGTGTGGGGCGCCCGCTGCCACGTGGCGCGCCCCGGTAGGTCGGCGGCGGCGGGCGGCAACGTCCGGTCCGTATCGGACGTGTCCGGCGGCGAGGTGGAGCTGATCTAGGGTTAGGGGGGAGAAGACCCGTGAATTTCGGAGGAGGGGTTATTTATAGGCATGGGAGGAGCTAGGAGAGTCCAAATGAGGTGCGGTTTTCGGCCACGCGATCGTGATCGAATGACCGAGATGGTGGAGAGGGTTTAGGTGGGTTTTGGGCCACTTTGGAAGGGTGTTGGGCTGCAACACACACGAGGCCTTTTCGGTCCCTCGGTTAACCGTTGGAGTATCAATCGAAGTCCAAATGGCACGAAACTTGACAGGCGGTCTACCGGTAGGGAACCAAGGCCGCTTGGCAAGTCTCGGTCCAATCCGAAAACGTTTAACACCCGCACATGAAAAAGAGGTAGAAAGGGACACCGGGTGACATAGGAGCGTCGGATTGCAAAACGGACAACGGGGAAAATGCTCGGATGCATGAGACGAACATGTATGCAAATGAAATGCGCATGATGACATGATATGCAATGCATGACACGCAAGCAATGACAACGCAAAAACATCGAATAACTGGCGGACACCTGGCACATCGGTCTCGGGGCGTTACAACACTCCACCACTATGAGAGGATCTCGTCCCGAGATCTAGAATGGCACCGGAGGGACAACGGAAAAGAAAGAGAAGAGGTAAAACTAAGTTGCTTCTTTGACGAATGAGTGAAACCAAAGAACCTTGGAAAGGTTAAGCCATTTTGAGAAAAAAATACAACAAAGGTGAACAAAGTCGACAACACTCCGATAGAAAAGAGGAACAAAGAATATTGCGAAAAACCTTGAGGTTGAAGGGCAAGATATATATTGAAAACCACTCCGGTTAAGAAGTTAAGCAAGACTTGATAAGATGAAAAGAACTTGAGCAAAAGGGTACAACACTCCGGTTAAATGGATAAATCAAGAAAAGAACACGATCCTGACAAAACGAAAAGATGGGTTGAAGAGAGCAACATCACAATGCCTCCGGAAGAAAAGAATAGAAGTTAGATTATTGAAATAGGAGAATTGAGAAGAAAATGCCAACTTTTGCCACAAAAGAGCTTGAAAAGGCATCTTTAGGAGAAGGGTCGAACGGAGTTGTTGGAACACGAACAACGGAAGGACAAACTTGAAGTGGGCTTATAGAAGGCATCTTAACATTATGAGGTGACAACTTTCCACTCGCGGAAAAGATTTGATTGGGTTGATAAGAACAAGGAGACGAGAAACTTATTTCACCGGAAGGATGAAAGAAGAACTTTGGTCTTATATGAGCACCATAAATAGCAACAATCCTTAGGGACAGTTTTAGGTGGAATATAGCCCAAGATAATTCCAATGAAGAGATTGATGGATTTAAAATACCTCATTCTTAACAACGTGTGAAACACGAAGCACGAAGGGAAATTATCAAGAATGACATAACACCACCTCAAAAGATATGCGTGAAAGAATTGCACTCTGGATTGCAAGATGAAGAAAACTTGATCTCCTCCGAAAAGAAACTTGATGAACACTTCGAGAAGGAATTAAATCCTTTATGAACCATCATGTAGAACCTTCATGAAGAACTCCGGTACACAAAAAGAATAACGAAAATAAAGAGAAGTTGGAAACACAAGGTGAAACCTTGTAATTATTTAGATAGATCCTCGTGGTGATATAATTGAAAGATCTTGGAACTCCGGGAAAGAAGGATGAGCACTTGAACCCAAGAATTTAATCATCGTGAACAAACTCCGGAAGGAAAGATTAACATAAGGATGAAACAAGAATAAGAATTACATTATGCTTATCCTTCACCAATTTAATTGATGACCAGCAACGATTTGGCATACTACTTATTCTCATAGAAAGGATTAAGATGGATATAGCACAAACTTGAGAAAGGTCTTCAATGATCCACCGGTAGGATTGAAAAGAACGAAAGAGTTGATATGATAAACGAATGACGAGAAGTCTTGAACGAACCACCGTAAGAATTGGTTATGAATGAAGAAAAGATAAGGAAGACACCGGGAAGAATTTAGCAAATGAACGAAGATGCTTGAGAGAATTTAGATACATGAGAACGAAGAGATCACGAGCTGATAAGAGAATACTTGAATGATGCACCGGTATGATTTGGAGAACGGGAGCTGAAAGCTGGAATGAATAATTATGAGATGATGGGCTCCGAAGAATCAAACTGAAAAGACTCTTGAATTGCTCCGGATGGGTGAAAAGAATTCTCACAACCGAAAAAATAATTATGAGAGAATGGCATAAAGCTAGCGCCATGAATATTGGAGAGAATGGAGCAAGATTAAAGAGAAACTCTTCTTCGGTCTTCAAAATCTGAGAATGACGACGAGAAACACCACCAATAATTGAAGAGGCACTCCGGAAGAATCAAAAGCGAAGAGATTTAGCCAACGATGAGAAGGATTTAACCGATCTTGTAGAAAGGCATTTGACTAATGATAAATCATTCTTACGTCAAACTTCGAAAAGAAATTTGAGGATAGCTTCGGGAAAATAAGAAGAGTCAGGTAAGATCCTGGGAAAAGACCTGTGGGTTAGGGCCCACTCAAAAGATACACCGTTGAACGATTTGAAGGAGAGATTACACCGGTTGAATTAAATGGCTTGAATAAGATAGGACCTCGAAATAGCTTGAACGGATGCAAAGTGAAAACACAAATCTTCGAGATATCTTCAGCACTCCAGAACAAATGAATAACGAGAAGTGAAAGAATATGAGGAGCACCGGCATGAGAGGGTATTTGAAACGAGGAAAAAGATATGATCAATAACGCTTTAATTTAAACCACCGGAGAAGAAAAATGAGTGAAGAGTGACGAACTTGAAGCTCCATTAGAATCTTCATGAGAATCACCGGATGCGAACATTGAAAGAAAAGAATGGACAGACTTCCATCGATAACATGGATACTTGAATAAGAAATCTGGTTCCTTGAAGAAAAGGGTGGGAGGGAGGGAAAACAAAGGCAGCTTGGAACGAATGAAACAAACACCGTTGAGAAGAACTGATAATTGATCTTGCGGATGTTGACGTGACCGGATCCACTTGAAGAGAGACACAACGGTAGAGAAGGAATTTAGATGACACTCTCGATTATCAAGAAGGATTGGTATTCACATCGGAGTATGAGAATACCGCTTAGGAAAAGGTATGGAATCAACATTTGACTTCGAAGCAACTCGAATACCACAACTCAAAACAAAAACAAAGGATTGGCTTGCAGAATAAGCCGGAACAAACATATGATAGAGATTTCGTCCGAAGTTTTCGTGGTGGGGCCTACACGGGCTCGATCGTACAGCACCATCATGTACACACTACTAGGGAAAACATTATACACAGAATCTTAGCAGCAGCGCGGTCTAAAAACAGACGCTACTGCTAATTAGCAGCAACGAGCTTTAGAAAAGAGCGTTGCTAATGACTGAGTAGCAGTAGCGCTCTAGGTGAAAAGAGCGCTACTACTATAATTGCCACGGTGTTGCCTCCAGGAAAGATATAGTAGTAGCGCCCTTCCCGTGGACGCGCTACTGCTAAAGAACTTAGTAGCAGCGGTTTTGCTCAAAACTCGCTGCTGCTAAGTATGACCGCAACTAATTAAGTTTAGTCCCATACTGCTAAGCAAACAAGGTGTTTACCACCTTAAATATGTTGCTTCTCAACCTATCTCGAGCACTTGGTCTTCATTGAACTATATGTGTATGATTTGTGGTTGCAATATGAATCCTCGCCTGTACCTATACAGGTACAGTGAGGATTCATGTTGACTATATAGATTATACACAAAAAGATCAATGATGAACAATGTATATTTTTGATGTTTTTACTAAACAAAAGAAATAACTTCTTCCATTAGCAGTAGCGGTTTTCCCCAAAACGCGCTGTAGATAAGTTAGCTATAGCGTGTCTTCTGTACGTGCGCTACTGCTAGTTCGAGTTAACCACCCCCCCCCCCCAAAAATTGCTAAGTCCTCCTTCCCCCCCCCCCACCGGCTTGTTCCCCTACTCCCTATCGCCGCCGCCCGCCCTCAACCTCACCGCCGCCGCTCTCGACCACACTGCCGCCACCCTCGACCTCACCGCTGCCGCCCTCGACCGAGCCCGCCGCCCAGGACCGCCGCCCTCCCGATCCCGAGCCTGCCCTCACCGCCCCTCCGTCGCCGAGCACCTCCCCGCCACCGTCTCTCCCTCTGTAAGCCCCCCACCCCTCCCCAACCCCCTCTCTCTTTGCTTAGTTAGTAGATGATTTTAGTAGTAGTAGATGTTAATTTAGGGTTCATAGATAATGATTTTTAGAAGTAGTGGATATTAATTACTAGTAGTGATGGTAAACTAGTTGTATAATTAGCAGTAGTACATGTTAATTAGTAGTAGATGTAGTAGTTAGATGTTAATTAGTAGTAGTAGATGTGCTAGTTTCTTTCTATTTATAGTAAGTTTATATTTAGTAAGAACTAGTTGAATTAATAGAAGTAGTTTAGTTTAGTTTGAACTAGTTAAGTTTTAGTTGAACTAGTATAGTAAGTAAATTAACAACTAGTTGAACTACTTCATTTTTAGAAAGAACTAGTTTTTTTCTTTTTATACTAAGTTTATATTTAGTAAGAACTAGTTGAATTAATAGAACTAGTTGAACATGCCATATTTGGTGTTATTTTTTAGTTTAAGCAATTATTTCATGTTTTGGTTACACCTCCGAGTGGCCTATGTTTTGCCGGAGTGTTGATTAATTTCCGTTCCGGCAAATTTCAGGCGCTCGATATGTCCTTTTTTAGCAAAGGTCATGCCGGATTTTTCTGTGAATTCTGGCATGACTTGTGCTAGAATATGTACAAGTTTAATCTTTGAATTATGAACGTAGGAAATGTCGTACTCGGACGACGACAGTCTCCCGGGGGAGTGCAGTTGGTGCCACGATGATCGAGGTATGTGCGACAGTTTCTTTCAGCTGGATGAAGATCGGCGCTTCAGCATTAAACTCGAGGAGACCTTCGATGTTGAAATGGTACGCAACAACGACAAGTATTTTTTTCGTAATTAAGCATGACTTCAACTATTTCAACGTCTAATTTTCATCTTTTACAATTCGACTAGCTTATCCCACTATGTCTTGGAGAGGATGGGTTTTGAAGACCATGAAAATTTTCAAACAAAGAAAATACACCTAAGGACCCATCATGATATCGATTTTGAAGTAAATCTGTACAATTCTCAAAGCGTAACCCATTTTGGTTGCCAAAATTGGGAAGCACTTTGCAAAATGTATGGTTTTTATGAGGGTATGATTGTCAGCATGGATCTTGGTGATCCTGACATCGAGCAAGACAATATGGACATTTGGGTCCTTGTTGATACGCTTCCGATTCTACCGCAATGTGAGTTTCTCAAACATAGTTATTAACTAATTTATATTTTTTATTTCAAAATAGTTGACAGCTTATTTCCATTGACAGCTTATTTTGAATCTTCAAAGAATGTGCAGAAGATGGTAGACAAAACCCACTACACTGATGGCTCCGAATTAACTTATAAGGAGAAAAATCATCTAATTGCTTATTGTACTTTTTTTGAGAATTACAATACCTATTATCGAACTCCTCCAAATTATGGTGAATACGTGCCACTAGTGCACGTGTTGAACCATGATAACTTCTATGGAGATACCCTGGTAATGATATTTTACTATTACGACATTCGTGCATCTTTTGCATACTTCTAAAACTAGTACATCATTGCTAACTACAAAGTTATTACTATGTTTTTCAACAGAAAATCCCGATGGATTGTGTGCCTCATCTGATGTATTACAATGGTCGCCTTGAAGTTCTGAACCTACAGCCAGGTCATCCTACGGATCTCACCTGTGCATATCGAATTTCTGAAACCGGTGAACACATGCTAATCAAAGAGTGGAAAAAATGTTTGGACATTCATAAGGAGGTTCTTGGAAGCAACATTAAGCGAAAGGCAAGAATTGGAGACAGGATAATCTGCATTCTCCATAATAGGTCCTAAGAGAATGTAGTAGGTCCTATGAGGTACAATATGTTTATTATGTGATACAATGTGTTAGAGTTGAAGATGTGAGGAGTACTTGTGATTACGACTAGTGACCAAAGATATGATGATGATGATGATGATAAGTTGTTAATGATATGATGATGATGATGATGATGATATTTATTATATCATTGGGTGAAAGAACCGCGGATTAGTTTCAAGTGGATGTCCGTCCACTTGAAACTAGTCCACACGGTTCTTTCACCCCGTGATGTAATAACTCATTATGATGTAAAAACAATTTGTAAATTCCTGTTGTATGAAAATTTGTGTAAAGGTGTACGAATACAACATGAAATAAAAAGAAATAAAATACGAAATAATAGTAGCAGCGCGGGCAGAGAGAAGCGCTACTACTAATTACCAGCAGCGCTCCTCCTGGAACTCGCTGCTACTAAGTCGATTTAGCCGTAGCGTGGGTGGAGGCACGCTACTGCTATTCGTTAGCTGTAGCGCCTTATCAGTAGCGCACCACCCCGCGCTACTGATAGATCTAAAACCCGCGCTGCTGCTAGCCTTTTCCCTAGTAGTGACAAGGCAGTGCACATGACATACGAAGCGTCCCCGAGTCGGCATAGCCAAGGACTCTTTAAGACACAACGAGACCACTATAAAGCCGACCGTGAATAGGCGGACCACTAGACGTCGAACCCCAATTTCATATCATACATCTGTCGGAAAGATATCCTAAGAGCTACTTGAATTCCCACTTATAAACTCCCGAAATTTTCCGGTTATGCAATCAAGTGTTGGGGATACAGGGGAAGCATAATATCTCACCCAAATCTAGCAATTCCTACATCCAGCTGTATCCATCCTTCAACACATAACCAAGAAAAACTTCAGAAATCGTCTACCTCAACCTTCGAAAAGCATCCGTTATACAAGTTATGGCAATACTCCCGAACTCCCGCCCCAGTACTGGGTGGCGTCGAGGTTATCTCACCAACAACTGCATAAAAGAGATTTTCGATGTCGGCGAAAACTAAACTCAGGTATTCCAGAACTGCAACGATAAAATTGTGACAACAACACCTCGGAGCTCAACTCCCCGGGACACTGCCACAACCCCTAAATGTCAGGAGGCACCAAGAACAATGTTCTCGTCACAAAACCATCGGAACGATTCCAAGATACCCGCGTGATCCTAAAAAAAATTAGTGAAATTTGAGAAGAGAAGAGTCCAAACTCTACGTCAGGATGCCTTACCAGAGCGATGAAGGGACTGGGGAGTAAAAAGAATTCCTAAACTCTCCGATATATAATTCCTAAATGACTCAAAACATTTTTCTAGACTCAACTCGTCCGCTAATTCGATCAAGCAATGGGGCTCCTAAGGTCGAGGAAGGCTCTGATACCAACTTGTAACGCCCTCGATGCGTCTATATCTCCTACGTGTCGAAGCACGACTTAGAGGCATAACCGCATTGAAAGCAATGTCGCAAGTAAGGTAATCTTCACAACAACCCATGTAAATAGATAATAAGGGGAAAGGTACATAGTTGGCTTACACTCGCCATGTCACACAAGTACATAAATAACATTACATCAACCAATACACTCATGGTCCAACTACAGTACCAAATAAAAGAAGACTATCCCAAAAGCTACATAGATCCCCGATCGACCCCAACTAGGCTCCACTACTGATCAACTGGAACGAAACAACACAAAGGACAAGGTCTTCATCGAGCTCCTCCTTGAGCTTGGTTGCGTCATCTGCACGGTTCAACGGCACCTGCAAGCTGGTTTTGGAAGTATCTGTGAGCCACGGGGACTCAACAATCTCGCACCCTCCCGATCAAGACTATTTAAGCTTATAGGTAAGGCAAGGTAATATGTGGAGCTGCAGCAAGCGACTAGCATATATGGTGGCTAACATACGCAAATGAGAGCGAGAAGAGAAGGCAAAAGCACGGTCGACAAACTATGATCAAGAGTGATCCAAGCCTACTTACGTCAAGCATTACTCCAACACCGTGTTCACTTCCCGGACTCCGCCGGAAAGAGACCATCATGGTTACACACGCGGTTGATGCATTTTAATTAAGGTCAACTTTAGGTTTTCTACAACCGGACGTTAACAAATTCTCATCTGCCCATAACCGCGGGCACGACTTTCGAAAGTTCAAATCCCTGCAGGGGAGTCCCAACTTAGCCCATGACAAGCTCTCATGGTCAACGAAGGATAAACCTTCTCCCGAGACATTCCGATCAGACTCGGCATCCCGGTTCTACAAGACAACTTCGACAAGGTAAAACAAATCCAGCAACACCGTCCGAATGTGCCGACAAATCTCGATAGGAGCTGCACATATCTCGTTCTCAGGGCACACTAAGATGAGCGCTCCATACAACTAAAACCAAACCTCGAGTTTCCCCAAGGGAGCGCTACACAGGGCTCTAGTTTGGACCAACACTCAGAGGAGCACTGGCCCGGGGGGGTTTAAAATAAGATGACCCTCGGGCTCCGGAAACCCAAGGGAAAAAGAGGCTAGGTGGCAAATGGTAAAACCAAGGTTGGGCATTGCTGGAAGAGTTTTATTCAAGGCGATTTGTCAAGGGGTTCCCATTATTACCCAACCGAGTAAGGAACGCAAAATCCGGGAACATAACACCGATATGACGGAAACTAGGGCGGCAAGAGTGGAACAAAACACTAGGCAAAAGGTCGAGCCTTCCACCCTTCACCAAGTATATAGATGCATTAAGATAACTAGTCAATATAGTGATATCCCAACAATAAAACAATGTTCCAACAAGGAACGATCTCCAATCTTCACCTGCAACTAGCAACGCTATAAGAGGGGCTGAGCAAAGCGGTAACATAGCCAATCAACGGTTTGCTAGGACATGGTGGGTTAGAGGTTTGACATGGCAATTTGGGAGGCATGATAAGAAAGTGGTAGGCATCGTAGAATAGGCATAGCAAAAGAGCGAGCATCTAGCAAGCAAAGATAGAAGTGATTTCGAGGGTATGATCATCTTGCCTGTAAAGTTGTCAGAGTTGACTTGATCCTCATAAGCAAACTCAACAGGCTCCTCGTTAGCGAACTCGTCTCCCGGCTCACCCAAACAAGACAAACAAGCAAAAGGAACACAATCAACCACGTGCAAAGCTCAAACAACATGATGCAAACATGGTATGCTATGCAGGATGCGATATGTGATGCATATGCAAGATTTGACAAGGAATGATTGAACCTGGACTCAACTTGGAAATCCAAGTGTGCCACTGGAAAGGTGAGGTGATTTCGCTTGAAATCAATATAAAGAACACCGGAATCGGAGGCATGGTTTGGAAATGGCAAGCAAAACAAATATGGCACCGGTCTGCGATATACAGCAAGTAGCCATCTAAATGCATCAAGATAATTATGCTACAGCACTCAAACATGACAACAAAATAAATAGCAGGGATCCATTCATGATGCTTCACAAAAGATGAACACTGAGCTACGGCCAATTCATCAATTAACAGGTTCAAACAAGCATGGCAAAAGTGCAATTGATAAACAGGTTTCAGACTTAGTGAAATTAACACAAGTCGGGAATTTCAGAACAGGTAGCACACTTTGGAGCAAGAAAACTATATGCTACAAGAACTTAACATGGCAAAGTAAAGCATGACATGGAGCTACTCAAAGAGCTTAACAAAAGTCCCTTAATGACATTGAGCCAAAAGGGATCAGAAAATACAATTGCAAGCATGTGAACATGGCAAAAACATAATCAGATCTCAGACTTAGTGAAAAACTGGAGCATGCAAATATGTTAACGAGTAGGCATGTTCTCGAGCTCGATGCACTCACTACAGAGCATGGCATGACAAACTAAGCAATCACCCATCAAGAATACATATTATATAAGCTAGTCATGGCAAGAACAACAACATAGCATGCACGGATCAACAACAACATCCTCGGCAAAATCGCTAAGAGGTAGACAATCTGCCAGGATTTACGAAATAGCAAAAGTAGAGCTCGATTGACTCAAGCTAGGGTGCTCCATAAATGCAAACAAAGACATGGATGGATAGAGCACCACAATGTTAACAAATCATCCTCAAAAGAGACACGGATCACTAGGAAACAACATGAACATATGGCATATTGATAAAAACAGATCAAGGACTTAGAGAAATTCTAAGTCCCTGAAATCAGCATTAACGAATGCACTACTTTGCAAGCTTGTGCTAGTCACCACACACATCACAAAAATACATGGTAAGCACCTCTGTAAAGATGGCATGGCATATAACAAAACTCATGTAGAACTCAGGAGCATATCATGCACACATTAATCATGGCAAAAATGACAAATAGCTATTTGATGCAGCAGATCTGACAATTATCTCAAATAGCTCTCTTCCAACAGCATTTCGGGCATCACGATGAGCTCAAATGAAAATGATGCAATGATATAAAATGATTTACTCTCTGAGACGAACATTTTGATATGCTACACGCCCAAAACAGAGTTACGGATGCAAAGTTACGGCACGATGAAAAATGCAATTTAGTTAGGGTTCCGGGAGAAAGTCAACCGAGGCAAAACTCCAGATCTGGATCCGGTACTGTAGCACGCGTGCGCCCCGAGGTTGGCTGGGGAACTCGCCGGAGATGGGGACGTCGCCGGACTTGGCGTGGAGAGGAGCGGACCGGCCGGATCTTGCCGGATCCGGTGAGGGCGGAGGAGGAGACGAGGACGGGCGGCGAGGCCAAGGTGGCCGCGGGCGGCGCCGGCGATGTGGGGCGCCGGCCGGCGATGAGTGCGGCGTCGCGGTGGCGGCCGGCAATGGCTGCGCGGCGGCCGGCCGGGGGGAGATGCGCCGGGCGCGGGGAAGACGGGAGGCGGCGCGGTCGGAGGGGAGCCGGGCCGCGGGGGCCGGCCACGGGCCGAGCGGGCCCGCGCGGGAGCGGCGGCGATGTGGGGTGCCCGCTGCCATGTGGCGCGCCCTGGTAGGTCGGCGGCGGCGGGCGGACAACGTCCGGTCCGTATCGGACGTGTCCGGCGGCGGGGGGGAGCTGATCTAGGGTTAGGGGGGAAGAAGACCCGTGAATTTCGGAGGAGGGGCTATTTATAGGCATAGGAGGAGCTAGGAGAGTCCAAATGAGGTGCGGTTTTCGGCCATGCGATCGTGATCGAACGACCGAGATGATGGAGAGGGTTTAGGTGGGTTTTGGGCCACTTTGGAAGGGTGTTGGGCTGCAACACACATGAGGCCTTTTCGGTCCATCGGTTAACCGTTGGAGTATCAAACGAAGTCCAAATGGCACGAAACTTGACAGGCGGTCTACCGGTAGGGAACTAAGGCCGCTTGGCAAGTCTCGGTCCAATCCGAAAACGTTTAAAACCCGCACATGAAAAAGAGATAGAAACGGACACCGGGTGACATAGGAGCGCCGGATTGTAAAACGGACAACGGGGAAAATGCTCGGATGCATGAGACGAACATGTATGCAAATGAAATGCGCATGATGACATGATATGCAATGCATGACACGCAAGCAATGACAACGCAACAAGATCGAATAACTGGAGGACACCTGGCATATCGGTCTCGGGGCGTTACACTACTGTTCATCCTGCCCTCCACCGTCTACTGTTCATCCTGCCCTCCACGGAGTGGTCTTGTTCATCCAGCCCTCCACGGGGTCTGTTCATCCAGCCCCAACCGGCTCGATCGATCGGGGTCCTGTTCATCCAGAGGCAACACCATGGGGTCCTGTTCATCCCCCCCACCGGGAACTGTTCATCCAAACCCCTCCCCCCCCGCAACGCTTGCTGTTCATCCAGAGGCAGCATCGATCGGCTTCAGTTAGCAGCAGTAGCAAAGGAATCGCTCGATCAGGTTCAGTTAACAGACATCGATCGCTCGCTCGGATTCAGTAACGCGTAGCCTGCAGTGCAATCGCTCGGGTTCAGTTAGAGCCCAACGCCTCGCTCGGGTTCAGTTAGAGCCAACGCCTCGCACACACACGCATACGTGTACGAGAGAAACGCGCATCGCTCGGCCCCCGACCTCCCACCGTAACCGGGAACTCGCCGAAATTTTCCTCCCCCTCGCTTCTACCACGGTTTTTTCCGTTATGGACGGCCCAAAGAATGTCATGCGGCTGCGTCTCTGGCCCGCTTAGGATGAAAAGCCCATTTTATGTCATGATTTTTTGTCATAGAAGTAGGAACCCACCACATCTATGATGGTACCGGGTTTTGTCACAATTATCGTCATAGAAGTGTCATATGTATGACAGAAAAAAATTTCGTTCGGCCCAAAATGTCGCGGACGTGTCTTTTGTTTGTAGTGCTCGTTGTTGGCGAAAGCTAGTCTCTTTCGAGAGACCCCCCCCCCAAGGCTCATTCTCGATTTAGTGTTTCCATCGACTCTAGCACATCCTGAGAGTCAACTGCCGCTATAGTGAAAAAGGAGGAACGAAGCCATAGAGGGGAAACTGGGAGAAGCTGATTATTGGAGAACGAATCTGTATCGACACGCCCAAAACCCCTCCACTAACGAGATATCCAAATGCTAGTGAAAGGGTACCTCCACTTATGGTCGTTGAGCCTGTTAGCAGACATGGTAACCACTAATGGGAGTTTTGGTGCCCGTTGGTGTCATTTTTTTAGAATTAGAAAAATAAGGAATTTTTAGAATTACTGCCCCTTACTTGATTCCCACTATTCAAGTTTCCCACTAGTTTAGAGAGTGTTTAGCTTTGCCCTAGTATGCTAGGTGGCCTTATAAAAATGCCCTTTTGTCACGTTTCCGCGTGGTCCAACGTCATTTGATCGAGATGGGGATTTCCTACAGATATTTTTTGCGAATCACAGGGCACCTCGTCCCAGCCCGTGGCTATCATGAGTTAGGAAGCTATTGTTGAGGCCCACCATCCATGGTCGTTGATGGCCTCGTTGTCCGCTAAGTCGCCACTCTTGGCTAGAATGAACTTAAAGGTAGAGTTGCATGTGTTGCCCTCCTCGAAGTTGGCAGCTGATGATGAGGACGCGGTGACACCAATGCTCTCCTCGTCACCGATCCTCGAGCCTTGGAAGGAAGCGGAGCACGGCCATGTGAAGGCCGAGATGGAGATGTTGGAAGAGCATCTCGCCGCCAAGGCCAAAATCACCGCTCTAAGACGGAGTGTGGCCTTAAGATGACTTCGGAAAGCTTGGTACAAAAATAGGACCTCAAAATTTGTCGGCAACTTTGAACGGTTTGGATCTCCGGTATTTTTATCAAACTTCGATGTTATCGGGATTGCTACAAGTAATAGTGAAATTTCTTCAAGATATAGACAGACAATAAAAGAGCAATCATGTTGAGTTCAGGTAACTCGTATGTGTGACGCGGACTAAGGCATAGCCTAGTGGTGAAAAGGGACAGATGCCTTCCCACCCCCCTAGTTCAAGGCATGATACTTGCAATTTGGGTTTGTTGCACCAATTATATTATAGTCTCTCTTATAGTTCTTTTGTCAAAAAAAATTGAGAGCACAAAGTAGAGCAAAGAGAAACTTAATTTTGCTTAGTGTTGATTGTGAATAGAAATTAAGGGACTAGAATAGCATGTGGAGTCACATGGAGTCTAGTAGTAGCAACACTACTCAAAGTGTAAACTCATCCAATGTACATGAAACTTTTTTCGAGAAAACGCAAAAGAGCTTGCGTTTCATTGTATTGAAAAGAAGGGGGGTTAATAATTACAATCCTCCTGGGAGGCGGTTACAGTTCGGGATGAAGATAGTCAATTGACGTCCCAGATTTGCGGGATGATGGCTCTAAGCCCTAACGCGCCAGCGGCAGCCCAAAGGGCGGCCTCCTCCTTGATCTTTGCGAGCAAGTCAGCAATGAGGGGGCGGCCATGATTGAAGACGCAGTCGTTGCGGTGCTTCCAAAGCATCCAGGGGACTAGCAGGACCGCAGAAGCAAGGCCTTTGCGCATTGGCTTGGGCGCGAGCTGTCTTGCGGATTGCCACCAGTTGTTGAGGGATGGCTCATGAGCAGGCGGGGGGCATGGGGCCCGGAGCCAACTGAACACCTCATGCCAGGTCTGCCGACAAGGAGGAGGTGGTTCATGGTTTCGGGCGCCTGGTCGCAAAGGGGGCAACGCGTGGGGTGCGGCAAGCTGCGGCGGTCGGCGGTCCAGCAGCGATCCAGGTGAGCTAGCCAGTGGAAGAACCTGACACGCGAGGGCACCCAGCACTTCCAGGTGAGCTTCCACGCGTCGCATGCGATGGAGCCGTGGAAAGTGCCGAGGTAGGCAGATTTGGCTGAGTAGGTGCTGTTCGCGCTCCACTTCCAGGTTAGGCGGTCTGGCTCCATGGAGAGAGTAGTGTGCTCGATCTTACGCCATAGCTGCATGTACTGCCCAATCTCCTAGAGCCCCACGACGCCTTGGATATCTTGTGCCCATCGGTTGGCGAGGAGGCCGTCCTCCATGGCGAGGTAGGCAGATTTGACTGAGTAGGTGCCGTTTGCGCTCCACTTCCAGGTTAGGCGGTCTGGCTCCGCGGAGAGAGTGGTGTGCTCGATCTTATGCCATAGCTGCAGGTACTGCCCAATCTCCTGGAGCCCCACGACGCCTTGGATATCTTGGGCCCATCGGTTGGCGAGGAGGCCGTCCGTCCGCCATGTATCTTGCGTACATTTAACTTACACAAACGAATTTAAGCTGAGGAATTTTCAGCAAGGTGAAGTTTGTTAAGAGTTATGTATATGGAGTCATGATCTCATAGAACATCTGCATCCTACTAGGCATGATATATACTCCCTTCGTTCGAAATTACTTGTCTCGGAAATAGATGTATCTAGAACTAAATAAGTCTAGATAAATTCATTTCTGCAACAAGCTCTTCCGAATGGAGGGAGTAATGCGTGTGAGCACACTGTAACCTGTGCCTTCATGGGGAGCCGATGCGACCGGTGTGTGGCATTGTACCGATATCAGGCCCCGAAAATGTAACCTCGTTGGTGTCCCCGAAATCGTGTAGCGGAGCTGTCTCATGCTCACGCACATTACTAGCTACTAAAGGTGCACAATCCAGTCTGAGAATTTCCCATAAACAAAGTGAATGGAATAACATATAGCAGCATTGCATAAAAATGTAACAATGAACGAACATGTATACAATCAACCTATCTGTTAGTATAAATATCTATGCACAAGGAAGCAACCTCGGTTTCAGTATCGAACTACATGTGATCATATGACTGCACCAAGGAACGCATCCAATAATCCAATTACTCAGATCTCCAGTGGAGAAAATCAGAGGTAGGTGTCCTCTCTCCAGGATGTGGCCAGCCGGCAATATCGAAAAGGCCATGTGATAAAATTCAAGCCTGAAGCAACACGTGAATCTAAAACAACCAGTGCTTCTTTCTAGGCTTGTACTTGCTCGGGAGATCTACAAAGCAACAAGTAATTTCCTTTTCTTGAGAAATGGATATACAATAGTATACAAACTGATGTATTCAGTTCTTACAATTAAAGATAAGGACATTCTATTTCTGACCTCGTGCATCGTATAGTGAGTTGTAGTGAATTTCAGACCAGAAACTTAGCCAAAGCTCTGAAAAACATGTAACTTAAGGAGTCAGCCATCATAACCAGTTACTTTTTTTCATTAACAGTTGTATGCAGTAATCACAGATGTGCTTAGGGATGCCTGCAACTGATATATATTTTATGTTTCGCAAATTGTGTGCAACAGATTTGATGTGGGCAATAATCCACTGAAGATTGTGATTGCGACTACTGCCTTTTTATGTAGATATGCACAATACTTGTTTGTTCCTTGGCAGAGGCCAAAACGTTACCTCTTTGTGGAGCCTGATACTGTGGAACAATTTCAACAAAACAGGTATCTCTGAAAGATGTAAGAAGGCATATCTTCGCAGCAAACTGCCAAAAGCAAAGAGAAACATTAGGCGTCTTCTTTCTCAATGGGGCTAAGCTTGTCAAGATATTATTCCCTCTGAAGGTACAAAATTAAGATACTGTGATAGTATATTCACCAAAGATGTATAACTTTTAGTGAGACAAGTTAAAATTTCACATGTGGTGTACAAGTAAAGTATTAATCAGATGAGACAATAAAGAGACCATCAGAAGTTCCATCAACAGAACAGATTAACTTGTACTCCTACTTCAGTAGAATGCGAGAAAAATAGGAATAATACACAAAGGTAATATAAAAGGCAGAAAATCTTGCAGCAGTGCAGGAAGTTAGCTAACTTTCAGTTTAGCAAAGAAATGATGGAAACAATGAATGTGAAAGAGAGTTCACCTTATCAGCAGCTGCTTGCAATGTGACATGGTCTCCCCATTCCCCAGATCTGGAGAAGATGAGATTCAGATTCATGAATAATTAAATACAAAAGCACAAGCATGAACTGTTTTCATTGAAGTACTCTGCAAGCAAAATGAAGCCCACAATAGTGCATACTTTTTCATCTTCTTGCAATAGTGTTTATATTTCATTGGGACATGCCCCTCATACAAAGAGTTGCACGCCTTGAGCTGCAGAAGAAAGAAAATGGCACACATAAGCCTTCAAGTCTCAAAGAAGATAATTGTCAGCATATGGACACAACTATAGCCTAATAATATTGAAAATCTGCTTATTTATAAATCACACAAAAAAATTATAAGGGGGCATTCACCATAAAGTTTAAGATGCATGTGTGACATTGCAGTTTAGCAAGATGAGTGCAATAACATAAAGTGGTACTTTAGGATGCGTTTGTATTTTTTTCTTTCAGGTTCCTTGTAGTATACTGTCATTTCATATAAATGCAGCAGTTTCGAGGACCTTCTGATCCCTTCCCAGTGTTAAAAAAACATAAAGTGGTACTTTCAATATGCCTAGGTGATCGATATACCTGCTTCACTATCTCTTTCCGAACATGCTTGTGATACTCAGGTGATCGATATAGCTGGTCTGAGAGTGCACGGAACTACAGGGAAAAAATAATTGTATCCTTAGATAAACATATAGTTAAGAACTTCAGAAGATCATATAATTTCATCCAGTGAATCAAATTCTGCTTTAGAAAAATCACAAACCTGACAATTGCCATCACCTGATACCCTCACTTCAAACAAGCCATATGCATTTAACCTACAAAAGATTCTCATTAATTAGGAACTATGAGAATAATACATGTGTTAGCAATGCAAAATTCACCGAAACAGGTTGTGGGTGATTCGAGGTCAGCTTAGCTATTTCTGTAGGGTGCAGTGAGTAAAGACAGGCTAAAGACTGTTCCCATATGTAGGCAAACCATTTAGTTGAAATGCCCAAAGAGAGGACATAGGATATGATTTAGATGCATACTCAGAATGTTATTCCACACCCCGTTTGGATGTTGGCATTCAAGGCCGGAATTTGGCATTGGCATTTGCCTGACCCGACAGCTCTTTGGGTAGCCTGGATATCCAGGCTCGATATCATAACCTTCTCCCGAACACTCGCGCTAGCCCCAGTGCTCTGTATTTGGCCAAATCCTCTATCCCTTGCTCATTCGCTCCATCCTGTACAAGAAAAGGAGCATGGCGACCACATGGGAGGAATCAGGAGACCGAGGAAGGACACACCCCAGGCGGAGGTCCACGGCGGCGCAGGGAGGTGCTCCTTTCTTTCTTCTCCACAACAGTCCTTTGTCCACCCCCGATGTCCCACTACTCTTTCCGTGGTTGTTGACGTGGCCTCCATATCTGATCCCTCCCCTGCAGGACCCCTCCTTCCGATTCGCCACGGCCCTCATCCCTCCGGCCATCCCCTTGCAGTGCCTCTCCCAGAACATGCCACTGTGCCTCCTTACATCGCAGATGCATAGATTATTCCTCCCCATGGCATCCCTCTCACCCAGATGTGTTTCCCACTGCATCCCCTCTAATGGAGCATGCTACCTCGTCCTGCACCCCACGGCAGCATCCCCTCGCCCATCCCTGCACATCCTCTCCTGCTGCCCCATTAATTCTTAGATGTTAATTATCGCTGTGGTTGCTACGAATATTTGAGCTTCGATTGCATTAGAAAAAGATCGGTGTTGCCCGGTTCTGTATGAAGCTGCTTTGTTGGTCAGCTGGCCCAATTATTTGAGCTTTGAATGCTTCCTCTTTGTGCTGCACGCACGTGAGAGGAAGAATTCACCGGGCACTATCGTTTGACTATATTCTTGCTTACTGAGCAATGTGAGATCAAGTAAAGAAAAGGCAGGGCATTCCAGCGTTGATAAAATTTATGCGCATGATGTGCAGATTTGATTTCCAAACTGTACAACAAAGTATATTCTTCATACTCTTATAAATGTGCAAATTCCATTCGTTGTCCATCCAAACAAGAACTGGAATGGTTGCCCCCTTGGATTCCAAGTGCCAAATATATGAACATCCAAACACTAGTATTGGCCTTGAAGCTCAATACCAATGTCCTGAGATATTTGGAATTGAAGGCAATGCAATGCCGAGCACTTCAATATCTACATCCAAACCGAGCCCCATAGTTTTCCCTGGCGCCTTTAAAAAATCTGACATAGAATCCCCAATGTGATGCAAAATAAACATGTTTTTTCATTTAAAAAATTAAATGCTTTTAGCCTTTGGCTCAACTGCTATGGACTTGTAAAGCTATGACCGACTTCTGGACTCTCAATACATGCCCAAATGTTTACCAAAAGAATCCTGTGAAAGGATGGAATCATCCAACTTTGCAAGAACAGAAGTGAAAACTGTACCAGAGTCAAGCATGTAAGAATCATCAAAGTTTACCTGTCATGAAGACGATGATGATCCATGGTGGCATCACTATATGTTGGGAAGTATGTATTAATCCGGGGAACATGCTGTCAATGTGCCAAAGTAAGGAATTTCAGGTAACAAGCACACACAGTTAATTTTATTTAACCAATACCATACCGCAGAGAAAAACAAAAAGACTGCCCGACAAACACAAATTTAACAGTTCTAGCAAGGGAAGGGAAGGGTAACAGAAGTAAATAGCACAGCAGGCATGCAATATCTTACAGGAATAGATGTCAAATTCGTAAGGCGCTTGGCCATAGCACCATCTAGCTTCGCATATTCTTCTTCAAGAACCATTGCAATCATCTTGTCATCATCTGTCTCGCTCCTCTGGCTGCTCACAGAGGTTGAGCTGGACGAGGCACCTCCATTTGGAAACATATGCGTCATGCCCAACCTATAGGTAAAGAACAGGACAAAATGAACTTTAAATAATGCTCAACAATATGTATTGGTATAAATTCAGATGTTATAGACAAACAAATATGAAATATATCAGCAAAAAGTCGAAAATAGAGTGTAATTTCTAGGCACAGCTATGCATAATGTCAGCAATGTAGAATTATACGAAATAGATACAATCTACAAAAATATGAATTGTATAAAACCAGACTCTATTTCATTGACCATATATTTAACAGACACCAAAGCAGCAATTGAGGGGAACATGACCACATGAGGGAAGCCTCTAATAACTAAGCTGTAAAATGTGTACATGCTAACATCAACTTATTTATCGGTGGATAATGATTTGTGTAATCATTTTCTTTAATGTATCCAGGTTTGCATACGGCACACTTGATATGCATTTACCCATATATCTATATGTTATAACAATATATGGTACTCCCTCTGTAAACTAATATAAGAGCGTTTAGATAACTAAAATAGTGATCCAAATGCTCTTATATTAGTTTACGGAGGGAGTATATGTTATAACAATATATGGTATAAGTATAACTACTTGTCCACTTACATTGAATTTGGATCTGTATGTTTGAACCAATGATTGCGCATATAATTATTATCTGATGATACGTGTGCAAAATGGAAATGGATGACTAGCTTAAAACAAGTAGTGGCATGATTAATATCTAATTATACCTGTGCAGTATAGAAATGGATGTTGAGTTTAAAACAAGACTCCAATGTTATAACTGGACTAGTAGAGTCATAATTATAGAGCAGAGAATTGGGTGGTTACTCTCATGGACATTGGCACATTGCAATATCTCTCCAATCAGGAGAGAACTGAACTAACTTATATGCCATCTCCTCCAAAGTCAGTGAAGGCATATGTTCTTAAAAATCTAAGAGAATTCTTTTGGCAGCTCGAAGGGAGCTAGCATAGTCAACTGTATCCAATTGACAGAATGGATTCTGCCTACCTATTGCTTCCACACAGACACAGAATCCTAGGGGCTGTTTGGTTCCCAGCCATGCTTTGCCGCACTTCAAGGTGCAGCAAGATTCTCTTGGCCAAGCCAAAGTGTGGCTAAGAATATGTGCACCCAAAGGTTAGACTAGTTTGGCAAAAAAATTGTGGCACGCTATGACAAAGTTGGCTTCCGATTAGACATGCCTTTTCCAGTCGCCGCTAGCACCTCAGGCTGTTGAATCCCACAGGGACAACGCAAATCGTTGACTCTGCGCATTGATTGTGGCCGAACCACGACCACACAAATTCGGAGGGCGAAACTTCTAATCACCGGGAAACATCAATTTGCACATAGAGCAACTGAACACGCTACCTTTGCTCCACCGACATTCCCAGATCGAGAGCAGACGCGAGTGGTAGGGCAAAAAACAGGGACCGCATCGGGTTTGTACGGAAGGATTCATCGCGAAAGAACCGCTCTATCCGACGGACTAGCAAGATCGATCTCCTAAGAACTCGATGACCCCCGCGGCCCGCGCCAATCAATCCCGCCCCCGTAGAGCAGGAACCGGTGCGAGGTTTCTCTTCCTGCTATCGCGCAAAGAAATTCCCCCAAAAAATCTAAGGAAAATATCTCCCGGATCACGGGAGAGGCACTGGAGCACGGGAGCATACCTGCGGCGGGAGGGGCGGTGTATGAATTTGAGAGCGGCGGCGAGGAGGGGATTGGAGGAACGCGCGAGGTTCCTCGTGGGGGCGCTTTTGTTTTGTGGGCTTGGGTGGGGGGAGGTGGAATGGAAGAAACGGAAAGCGGACGCGGATGGCGACGCGTTGTCTGGAGTAAGTACTAAGAACTGCGATTTCGTTGCCTTCGGTTGCGCTTCTTGCCCGCTGCCGCGGTTTCTCACGCGTACGGCGTACCCACCACCGACCCAGCAACGAAGAGCCGGTCACCACCTCCCTGGCTCCCTTGCTATTCGCCGGGCCCGGCTTATTTGAACGGCTGACAGGTGGGCCATGCACCGGTAGTGACGCGTGTACGTGCACTTGGAAATGGATCCGGCTTGACTGCTCCCTCCCTGCTCCTATCCGTGCTCCCACTTCATCCTACGGCTGTCTTTTTTCCTTTTTTCTTTTTAATCTAATCATCTCCTCCCCTGATTTTAAGGGGGTGGGGCCGGGCCTTATTTTGTTCCAATCAAATCAAGCCACGTAGACGGGAGCATGGATAGGCACACAACGAGGGAGCAGGCAAGTCTCGTCCCTTGGAAATTGAGACCTTTTGCATGCACTTGAGCATCTCCAATGAAAGATGTAGATTTAAAAATACCTAATTTTTGCATCTTCAGTGCCCACAAACACCTCTCCAACAGATGATATAGATAAAAAAATGCATTTCCGCCTTTCAGAGATGTAAAATGCAACACTTCGGATGCAAATATAAATCTTCGCCTATAGAAGACGTATATTTGACAGTCGCGCGCCAACCATCGTTTCCTTTCACTTTCCTCCCTTCTTCCTCCCACCTCCCGCCACACCGCCGTCGACGCCCGCCCGCCCGCCTACCACACACGCCGCAGTCGCCCCGTGCCAGATCCGGCCCCGTCGTCGCCCCCGCTGCCGGTTCCGATGCTCCTCCGTCGTCGGCTGCCGCCCGATGCCGCGAGTCGGCGGTTTTTTCTCCTCTTCTCCTCGTCGTCGATTCGGCCCCTGCGCCGCTCCTCTGCCGGCACCAAGCCCTTGCCGCCCCACCCCACCTCCGGCCGCCGCCGCTTGCCGTGTTTCCTCCACTCCCCATGTCGTCCGACCTTGTCGCTACCCGATTCGACCCCATCGTTGCCCGACCTCGCCGCTGCCAAGCCCCACCGTCGCTTCCCACATCATGTTTCCGCCGCCCCCACCATGTTTCCCTCGCCCCCGCCCACCACACCCCACTTCCGCCCGCCCACCGCACGTCGTCGCCGACCTCGTTGATGCCCGATTCGACCCCGTCGCCGCCCCGTCGCACACCATGCCGCCGAAGTAGCTCCCGAAGAGCAAGACGGGGTTCTTCGACGTGCAGGCGAAGCTGTCCGGACACTTTGGCGTCAAGCTCTCGAAGAACTTGATGAATGAAGTATTTCGAATTAGTTGAAGTAGTAGTTGAATTATGTTTAAAACTATGTTTAATTTATTTGAAATGAAGTAGTAGTTGATTCTGCTATGTTTGAGTTACATGTTTGAAATGAAGTACTAGTTGAAGTATAATTTTATATCTTCATTTTGTATCATCTATTAGAGTTGCTCTTCTACATTTCCAATATACATCATCTGTTGGAGTTAGCACTTTTTTGGAGATGCAGAACGTACTTTTGGGAGATGTAATTTTTTACATCTCCAAATTTGCATCTTCCTTTGGAGATGCTCTTAGAGATGGATTGAATTAGCTGTAGTTTACCACCCAACCTCCCACACGGCAGTAACACACATACGCTCAGCTAATTGAATGGACTGATGTTACACCCGTTAACCGGACCAATTTGGACATGCAAGCCACTAGGGTAAAGTGCGATGCCTACTAGGTCTAGAATTGAGCTCATGAGTCGAATTCTCTTCTTCCTGCTCAATCTCATGCACAACTACCTCTTCAGTGGTAGATGACGCGTTGACACCCCCCTCCGCCTGGGAAGTGGCTTGCCCCCAAGCCGACGGCCTCGGGATCAACTGCTTTAGTGAGTCCTTGTCTACTCAAGTTGCATGGTGCATGATATGTCTCCAACGTATCTATAATTTATGAAGTATTCATGTTGTTATATTATCATTCTTGGATGTTTTACAATCATTTTATAGCAACTTTATATTTTTTTGGGACTAACCTATTGACCCAGTGCCTAGTGCCAATTGCTGTTTTTTGCTTGTTTTTTACATGGCAGAAAATCAATATCAAACGAAGTCCAAACACCGTGAAACTTTTTGAGGATTTTTATGGACCAGAAGACCACCAATGGGCTAGAGCAGCACCTGGGGGTGCCCCGACAGGGGCACAACCCACTAGGGCGCGCCTGGGGGGCCAGGCACGCCCAGGTGGGTTGTGCCCACCTCGGTGGCCTCCCGCACCCCCTATTTGCCCTATAAAATTCCAAATATTTCAAAACCCCTCGGGGGTTAACCTAGATCAGAAGTCCCGCCGTCGCAAGGCTCTGTAGCCACCAAAAACCAAACTAGACCCCATTCCGGCACCCTGCCGGAGGGGGGAATCATCACCTGTGACCATCTTCATCATCCCGGCGGCCACCACGACGAGGAGAGAGTAGTCCACCCTCGAGGCTGAGGGTTTGTACCAGTAGCTATGTGTTTAATCTCTCTCTCTCTCTCTTATGTTCTTGAGATGTCACGATCTTGATGTATCGCGGGCTTTGTTAATATAGTCGGATCATATGATGTTTTCTCCTCTCTATCTTGTTGTGATGAATTGAGTTTTCCAGTTGAGATGTTGTTATCGGATTGAATACTTTTACGGATTTGAGAGCACTTGATATATGTCTTGCATATGAATACTCGTGGTGACAATGGGGTATCATATTAATTCACTTGATATGTGTTTTGGTATTCAACTCGCAGATTCCCGTGGTGACATTGAGGTAATCTATGCATAGGGGTTGATGCACGTTCTCGTCTTTTGTTTCTCTGGTAGAAATTTTGGGGCACTCTTTGAGATTCTTTGTGTTGGATTGAGTATTATGAATCTGAAATTATTTGGTGTTATTTTAGTATGAACTCTTGGATAGATCGATCGGAAAGAATAGCTTCGAGGTGGTTTCGTACACTACAAACAATTTCTTCGTATGTTCCCCGCTAGATAGGAACTTTGGAGTGATTCTTTGTTGCACGTTGAGGGATGGTTATATGATCCAGTTATATTAGCATTGTTGAGAGATTGCACTAGCGAAAGTACGGACCCTAGGCCTCATTTTCAAGCATTGCAACACCGTTTTTGAGCCCGTTTACTATTTGCTACCTTACTATTTTTATTTATTCAGATTATAAAAATATATTTCTACCATCAATATTACACTTTTATCACCATCTCTTCGCCGAACTAGTGCACCTATACAATTTGCCATTGTATTGGGTGTGTTGGGGACACAAGAGATTTCTTGTATTTGGTTGCAGGGTTGTTTGAGAGAGACCATCTTCATCCTACACCTCCCACGGATTGATAAACCCTTGGGCATTCACTTAAGGGAAAATTGCTACTGTCCTACAAAACTCTGCGCTTGGAGGCCCAACACGAGTCTACAAGAATAAAGTTGCGTAATAGACATCAATCTCTTTTCTGGCACCGTTGCCGGGGAGGTTAGGTAAGCGGCACTCACACCTCGTCAACGAAGCTCTTTTCTGGCACCGTTGCCGGGAGGTGAGTGCATGAAGGTATATCTTTAGATCTTGCAATTGAATCTTCTAGTTTCTTGTTTTATCACTAGTTTGGTTTATAAAAGAAAACTACATGAAAAAAATGGAATTGAGGTTGCATCATATTATTGATCATCTTTATAGTATCTTTCTTGAAAATGATGGTTCGGAAAATTGTGCTCAGTTTCTAGAAGAAGAAGTCAATAAAATGTTTGGCACAAAATATTTGAACGATGACTATGATTGCAATATTGTTGGTATGAACTCTTTGAATATCCATGATGCTAACGATATGCAAAGCCATAAGCTTGGGGATGCTATATTTGATGAAGATGATATTTTTAGTCCCCCAAGATTTGATGTGCAAATTTATTATGATGATTGCATGCCTCCTATTTATGATGATTATATTGATGAAAGTGGATTTGGAAAGGTCATGACCTTATTTAATGACGAATCCACTATTTTGGAGGAGGTTGCAATTGATTATGACAACAAAGTTCCTATATATAATGATTATGGTGATGACATGTATGCTATATTGAATAATGAAATGTCGGTGTCAAAACCGGCGGATCTCGGGTAGGGGGTCCCGAACTATGCGTCTAAGGCGGATGGTAACAGGAGGCAGGGGACACGATGTTTTACCCAGGTTCGGGCCCTCTTGATGGAGGTAAAACCCTATGTCCTGCTTGATTATTCTTGATAATATGAGTAGTACAAGAGTTGATCTACCACGAGATCTGAGAGGCTAAACCCTAGAAGCTAGCCTATGGTATGATTGTATGTTGTCCTACGGACTAAAACCCTCCGGTTTATATAGACACCGGAGGGGGCTAGGGTTACACAGAGTCGGTTACAAGGAAGGAGATCTACATATCCGTATTGCCAAGATTGCCTTCCACGCCAAGGAGAGTCCCATCCGGACACGGGACGAAGTCTTCAATCTTGTATCTTCATAGTCCAATAGTCCGGCCAAAGGATATAGTCCGGCTGTCCGGATACCCCCTAATCCAGGACTCCCTGAGTAGCCCCTGAACCAGGCTTCAATGACGATGAGTCCAGCGCGCAGATTGTCTTCGACATTGCAAGGCGGGTTCCTCCTCCGAATACTTCATAGAAGATTTTGAACACGCGGATCGTGTTCGCCTCTGCAAAACAAGTTGCACATACCACCGTAGAGAGACTAATATTTAGACAAATCTAATATGCTGACGTACCCCGTAGTGTGACATCACACCACAGCCAGGTCTTTTTTCAAATCGTTTTTCATAACCTATCTCAGCGTGTTTCGCGAGGCGGTTTCCTTGGCACGTCTTGTCGAAGCAGAGATCGTGTCCCCTTATTACGGGATTCCCATCAATACGGACATGGGTAACCCAACCGCGCCATCAATTACGGCGCTTGGGGGATAAGTGAGTTTTACCAGGCTGGTGGGGGCGCATAGTTTCGTCCGCCCTTATAAAGGGATAAGGTTTCACCTTTTTCTACCCACGCCTTCTTCCTCCTTGCTCATCCATTTTCGCGCACTCGAGCTCTAGCGCCCAAGTCCACATCCTTCTCCTCAACTCTCTCCAAACATGTCTGGAGCGGGAGGCAAGTGGATGGTCTCCTCCGTCATGGAGGGACACATCAAAAAACTACGTGGTGCCGGATACTTGGCCGCGGATATCGCGCACCGGCTGCCAGCCGCGGGGCAGATCGTCCCTACCCCGGAACCTCACGAAAGGGTGGTTTTCCTCCCCCACTTCATTCGCGGACTGGGGTTTCCCCTCCATCCATTCGTCTGCGGCCTTTTGTTCTATTATGGGCTGGACTTTCATGATATGGTCCCGAATTTCATCCTAAACATCTCGGCGTTCATCGTCGTGTGCGAGGCTTTCCTCCGCATCCGGCCCCACTTCGGCCTATGGCTGAAGACCTTCAATATCAAGCCGAAGGTAGTAGGCGGCCAACAAGCGGAATGCGGCGGAGCCATGGTGGGCAAAATGCCCAACGTTACATGGCTCGAGGGCTCCTTCGTGGAGACCATAAAGGGGTGGCAATAGGGGTGGTTCTACATCATCGAGCCGCACGACACCAACTGGGTGGCGGCCCCCGAGTTTCGACCCAGAATCCCCACGCGGCTCACTTCCTGGAAGGAGAAGGGCCTGTCCTGGGGCTCATTGGTGGAGCTGGACGGACTCCAGAAGTGTATCTGGAACATGATAAGCAAGAAACTTAAGCTTGTCAACATAGTCCAGGTCATGCTCTTCCGCCGGATCCTCCCGTGTCAACAACGGGCTTTCAACTTATGGGAGTTCGACCAGGCCCAGCACCAGACTCTACACGAGCTCTTCGACACGACGCATAAGGACGTCTGGAAGGTGCTTTTCAAGGGCGCCGAGGTACCTCCTTCTCTTACCGAGGACCGCGGGCTAAGCGCGAAGCGCTCTGCAAATCCGGTAAGTTATGTACATCCGGTAGGGTATTTATTTCCCATAGCTTAACCATGTGCGGGGGCTGAGCTCCCATGTCTTTGACAGGACTGGGTGGAGACATCGGAGCAGATTAACTGTCCGGCCCCTCTGCCCGAAGACCCTGCAAACGCTCTCCTGACGGAGAAGCGGACTCCGGCTCCTTATGAGGTGCCGAAGAAGACCAAGAAGAAGGCCAAGGGAACCCGAAAGAGTTCCCGGCGCCAGGTGGTATCGGACTCATCGTCCGATAACTCCGAGACGCACTCCTCCCGCGAAAACGAGGAGGAGGAAGATGAAGATTCTCCCCCTCCAGACGGGGAAGACAAGAAAAGGAAGGCCGCCCCAACCGGGGAGGCCGAAGGGTCCAAGAAGGGAAGGACTCTCCTTTCGGACTGTTCCACCACCGCCACCGACGGCGAAGACGAGTGGTTACTCAGGGCTAAGCCCCTGGCGAAGTCGTAAGTATTCGGATACCAGAGTAACTCATAGCATACTTTTATTGCACTGCTTCTCCTAATCGTCGAATATGATCATGCAGTACGCCCCGAGCCCGTATCGACGTATCCTCGTCGGACGGTTCCTTGGACTCGTCGGATATGGATAGTGATACACTTCCAACCGCCTCCTCTCCTCGCCCTACGGACGATGTCGAAGTAATGTCTCAAGGGGCACCGAGCCGGGGGGAGACAGTCCCGGAGGCGCCTTAAGGCGACCTTCCGGACTCCAGGCGCGAAGGGAGCAAAACTCCCAAGGGCTCCAAGTTCGGCCCCCAGCCGAATGCCGCGCCGGAACCTCCAGTGGTTTCGGACTCCGGCAGGTGGCCCCCTTCCAAGAGGGGCAAGCCGCCCGTGCCGGTGACCTCTGTCCATCCAGAGGCACCGGACAACCTGCTGGGAGCGCTTCGCGGCGCTTCCATCGACGAAGAGCACCACACTATTATGAGTGCGGTGATCAAGAAGGTTCAGTCCGCCAAGAGCGGACTGACTGAAGCCTGTGCTAGCCTTCTAACAGGCTTTGAGATAAGTATTTAAAATATAGGAAAATATTACCGCATAGACAGTAGCCCCTGATGCTCTGTTTGGTGTTCACAAAGAAAAGCCAAATATAGGATCAAATAATATCTGCAGGAGTCTAATATAAGTGTGTCTGTATGCGTATGCAGGCTTCGCTGCTGACCTCTGCCGCACAGACGGCGGAGGTCGCTGCATTGAGGCAGAACCTCGAGCGGTCCGAGAAAGAGCTCAGTCTTGCCAAGATGCGGTTGCAAAATCATAGGATCATCATGGATGTGCCAGGGGCCACGACCGAAGTGGCGACCCTGAAGCAAGCGTTGTCCGAGGCCGAAAACAAAGCGGCCAAGGAGCGCACCGAGCGGGAAAAACAAGAGGCACGAGTGGGCGAGGTGCAGCAAGAGCTCCAGGCTCTCGTGAAGAAGCACGAGGCTTTGGAGCTTGACTCGAAGATGCGAGAGTCCGAGCTTGCTGTGGCCCTCGAGAGCATAGAGTATGCCAAGGCTGAAGCCCAAAAGTCCCTCCAGAAATTGAGGCGATGAGGAAGATAACGGCGGGTAAGGCCTTCAATATGCAAAGCAAGCATGTGAAAGTAAATTACTTGTTACTTACCCGAGTCCGGAGCTCTCCAGGACCATTCGAAGATTTCCCCCGCAGCGTGTCGGATGCCACGAAGTATTACCAGGCCGAGGAGGGAAGCTCGACGGAGAAGTTGTTCTGGTCCCAGTATACTGGGACTGAACACCCAATGCCTGTGAGCGACCAGCTGAAGCAACTGGTCGAGCTGCACAAGGCGACCGAACAGGCCATGAGGGGCCTTATAGCCCGGATGTGGCCTGGCGACTCCCTTCCCAATAGATACTTCGGCCTAGTGAGGCAGCTTGTGGATGCCTGCCCACGGCTGGAAGTCATAAAGCGGTCCGTCTTCATCGAAGGTGCACGTCGGGCTTTTGCCCGTGCGAAGGTGCACTGGGCCAAGATGGATGCCGGGAAGCTGGTGAAGGAGGGGCCGCCGCAGGGCAAGGAGCATCGCCACCCCAAAATGTATTATGAGGGTGTCCTGAAGGCTGCCCGTCTTGTGGCGGACGAGTGTGCGAAGGATGTAATTTTTGAATGAACTTGCTCGTGTGATCCTGTATTATGAAAACTTGTTCATGTGCGCTATGCAACGCTTGTTTGAATTTAAAATATTACCTTCTGTGCGACTGTTTATCAAATCTGAGAGATGGCCAGTCGTCGGCTTCTGCCCCCATGCCACGAGTGCTGGGGTGTTCGGGATAAACCTGAGCACTCTTTTCCCCATTGTTGGGTCCTTCGAGGGAGGTGGTCAGCACAACGAACAAGGCAATCGGACTATAATGCTTTATCACTCTCACTTAGCCATAGAATTCTATAATTTTAAATTTTGGCGAAGCCCCTAGTATTCGGAAGGCCGAATTCGGGGCGCTATACATGCCTTAAGCCGGACAAAGCCGACTCCTCGCTCTAAGCGGCATAAGTCTTTAGGGACTCGAGACCTCTCGAACAGCGACCAGCTCTCGCCTTATCATGACAGTCAGTTTTAGCTTTCTCTACTGAGGTGCTTGCCCAGATGAACCGGGGCACGATCGCAGTAGTTCTCCCAGTGCTACCTTAGCCGATATAGCAGAACATAAGGTACCAAAACATGGGAGCCGGGCAAACCCAACTATTGACCCAAGACATGATTCGGAGCTGATGCATATAATGCTATAAGTTCGGGGTGCCGCACTGTCGAAAGTGTTCGGACTTCTCACGCCGTATTATGGGGTACGCTTAAGCCCCTGGCGTATTGGCCGTACCAGAGTGTACGAGTGCTGAATGTCATGAATGAACATACACACACACACACACATATATATATATAAGAAGAATAGAGAATGCGATAATAGTCTAGTGATATGCATTGTTTATTCAAAAAGGTGTGTCGAAGCAGAATGATACAAGTAGTGCGATAAGCAAAAAGTAGGACTATTTGACATGTCCCCTCCAAGGGCAAGCTGAGGAATGGTATTTAAAGCAGGTATTTCACTTGTTATCAGAGACCACCTGGGAATTCCATGATGCGACGTAGCTTTCTGCCTCCTTGGTTGTTGTATCGTGTGTCCAGCAATCATACTATCGGACGGGGTTTCCAGAGAGTAAAGTCCTGAAAGAGAGAAAAATAACAAAGCGGGAAGCCCCTACTACGGTTGAGCCGCGTCTTGGGGCGTGCCGTAGTCGTGCCCCCCTCCCCACCTGTGCCCATGGTACTTTCAATGCGTAATGATGTACGCGTGGCACGGATTTCGCCGTTTGGCTAGGACTGGGGTGGGGGCCGCATTGCTATGCGAGCTCGGAACATGCCTGGCGGTCTTGTTGCCGATTACTCCGGGCGTGCTTGAAGGTGTCCGGGTCTTTAATCGCCGAACTGGTGGATTGCCTTAAGAGGCTGCTTTGCGCTTCTGCCGCGAGGGCCGCAGTGTGCTCCTCCGTGCGGAGAGAGCGCTCTGTGTTTCCATGGACTGTGATGACCCCCCGAGGTCCTGTCATCTTGAGCTTGAGATATGCATAGTGCGGTACCTTGTTGAATCTCGCAAATGCGGTTCGCCCGAGCAGTGCATGATAGCCACTGCGGAACGGGACTATATCGAAGATTAACTCCTCGCTCTGGAAGTTATCCGGGGATCCGAAGACCACTTCCAATGTGACTGAGCCTGTGCAATGGGCCTCTACACCTGGTATGATGCTTTTGAAGGTCGTTTTTGTGGGTTTGATCCTTGAGGGGTCTATATCCATTTTGTGCACTGTGTCCTGATAAAGCAGGTTCAGGATGCTGCCGCCGTCCATAAGGACTTGAGTGAGGTGAAATCCATCGATGATTGGGTCTAGGACCAGTGCGGCGAATTCGCCATGACGGATACTAGTGGGATGGTCCCTGCGATCGAAGGTGATCGAACAGGAGGACCATGGGTTGAACTTTGGGGCAACTGGCTCCAACGCATATACATCCCTTAAAGCACGCTTCCGCTCCCTCTTGGGGATGTGGGTTGCATATATCATGTTCACCGTCCGCACTTGTGGGGGGAACCTCTTCTGTCCTCCGGTGTTCGGCTGCCGGGGCTCTTCCTCATCATCGCTATGTGGCCCTTGTCTTTGTTTTCGGCGTTTAACTTGCCAGCCTGCTCGAACACCCAACATTCCCTGTTGGTGTGGTTGGCTGGCTTGTCAAGGGTGCCATGTATTTGGCACGAGCGATCGAGTATACGGTCCAAACTGGACGGGCCCGGAGTGCTTCTTTTGAATGGCTTTTTCCGCTGACCGGGTTTAGAGCCTCTGAATCCGGCATTGACTGCCATATCCTCGGTATTGTCGCTATTGACGTGGCGCTTATGTTTGTTGCGACGTGACCTGGCATTGCTATCCTTGGTATCTGAAGTACCATGGTTCTTTGATATGTTATTGCTGCAAGCCAGCCAACTGTCTTCTCCCATGCAAAAGCGGGTCATGAGTGTCATGAGGGCTGCCATAGATTTCGACTTTTCCTGGCCAAGGTGCCAGGCGAGCCACTCGTCACGGATGTTGTGCTTAAAAGCTGCTAGGGCCTCTGCATCCGAACAGTCGACGATTTGATTTTTCTTTGTCAGGAACCGTGTCCATAATTGCCTGGCCGATTCCTCTGGCTGCTGAATTATGTGGCTCAAGTCATCGGCATCTGGTGGTCGCACATAAGTGCCCTGGAAGTTGTCGAGGAATGCGGCTTCTAGATCTTCCCAACAACCAATGGACTCTACTGGCAGGCTGTTGAGCCAATGCCGAGCTGGTCCTTTGAGCTTGAGTGGGAGGTATTTGAAGGCATGTAGATCGTCACCGCGGGCCATGTGGATGTGCAGGAGGAAGTCCTCGATCCATACCACAGGATCTGTTGTGCCGTCGTATGATTCGATATTTACGGGTTTGAAACCCTCTGGGATTTGGTGATCCATTACTTCATCTGTGAAGCATATGGGGTGTGCGGCGCCTCTGTAGTGGGCTATGTCGCGACCCAGCTCGAATGAGTCTTGTCCGCTGTGTTCGGCCCGACCGGATTTACTTTTACTGTATCCGGCGTGACGGTTATCGTCTCGCGTAGTGGCGCGCCCTCGTGATCCGTAGATCGATCTTGCGTGTTTTGCTTTGTCCTCCAATACGTCTCGCAGGTCTAGCGTGTTTCCCCATGCCTTGTCATTTTTATTTGAGTGGCGTCGGGGTGCTGAAAATGCTAGTGATCGACTAGAGGAGGGGGGGGGTGAATAGGCGATTTTTATGAAAGTCTTCAAAACATGGAAGTTTCGAAGACAAACGATAGAAATAAACCTATTACCATGCAGCGGAAGGTAGACTACACTAGGCAAACCATAGTCAAGTATTCAATGGAGTGAAAGCACAATGACTAATAGCAGCTAGGCAGTAAAGATCAGGTAGGAAGATATTGTGAAGCCAATCAGAACAAGCAGTCACTCAGTGAAGACAAAAGATAAAGTAATCATACAATGACTTCACAAGGACCAACAGTAAGTAAAGGGAAGGGAAGGATGAAACCAGTGACTCGTTGAAGACAATGATTTGTTGGACCAGTTCCAGTTGCTGTGACAACTGTACGTCTGGTTAGGGAGGCTGAGATTCAACTCAGAAGACCTCGTCTTCACCTTATTCCCCTTGAGCTAAGGACACCCAGTCCTCGCCCAATCACTTAGGTAAGTCTTCAAGGTAGACTTCCAAACCTTCACAGACTTCGTTCACCAGCGATCCACAATGACTCTTGGATGCTCAGAACGCGACGCCTAACCGGCTGGAGGATTCACAGTCCTCAAGTGTAATAAGTCTTCAGATCATACAGACAGGAAGACTTAAGTGATGCCTAACACTCTTTGGCTCTGGGTGTTTAGGGCTTTATCCTCGCAAGGAATTCTCTCTCAAAGGCTTCGAGGTGGGTTGCTCTCAAACGACAAAAGCCGTGCACTAACTCTGAGCAGCCAACCATTTATGGTTGTAGGGGGTGAGCTATTTATAGCCACTAGGCAACCCGACCTGATTTTTCCGAAATGACCCTTGGTCACTAAGGAACTGACACGTGTTCCAACGGTCAGATTTCAAACACACACGGCAACTTTACTTGAGCTACAAGCAAAGCTGACTTATCCAACTCTAGACAAGATTTGCTCTCATAGTCTTCACTCAAAGACATAAGATTTTGGTTAAGCATCAATTCAGTCATTCTGACTGGTTCACTTGGACCCCACTTAACAGTACGGTGGTTCCTATGACTCAACAAAGAAGAAAAAGAACGACGAAAGAACTAAGTCTTTGCGCTCCATAGTCTTCATGCGATGTCTTGTCTTGTCATAGTCTTCAATGTGAATGTCTTCACATACCACCTTTGACTTCAATGTCTTCTTACATTTTAGGGGTCATCTCTGGTAGGAAAATCGAATCAATGAGGGACTTCTACCTATGTTATCCTGCAATTCTCACAAACACATTAGTCCCTCAACTAGGTTTGTCGTCAATACTCCAAAACCAACTAGGGGTGGCACTAGATGCACTTACAATCTCCCCCTTTTTGGCGATTGATGACAAACTAGTTGAAGTTTTCAACGGAGAATAAAATATGTGAAATTGTAAAGGATAGGGGATTGTCATCATAAGTGGCAAAGGCTCCCCCTGAAGATGTGCATAAAAGTAATTTGCTTTTGGTATGCAAATGCACATGGCAGGTTGTACTTGTGGAGATCCTCTTCAACTTATGATGACAATTCATCATGCAAGAAAAGTATGTGAAGATAATGACATGCATAATGAAAAATGGACATCTGCAAAATGATCTAAGTGCAGAATTTATCGTCGCACATGCGGAATTTATCATTGCATCACAGAATAGCAAATAAGTAGCAGACGACCATCGAGTTTAAGTGTTACAACTCAAAGAACCAAATGTATCGAAAATGAGAGTTGTAAGCACTTGGCAAAAGTAGCAAAAAGTAAAGCAACCATCCATATGGACCCGCTTGAAGACTATCAACTCATATGCTTCTCCCCCGTTTGTTAGTGAGGACCAAAAAGGTTTGAAGACATAGAGCGCCTACTCGTTCCCATGAGGTGCAGGCGAGGCAGCAGGGTCGTCGGTGAGATCCGGTGGTGCATAGGAACTTGGTGCAGTGTCGTCACGCGCTGAAGTTGGAGGAGGTGAAGTTGCATCATCTTGGTCATCGATGACTCTGGCATTTACGGTCGCAGCTGAGGACGAGTATTCAGAGTCTTCAAGTGAGAGAGTCTGACGCAAGTGAGCATTTCTGGGAGGAGTTGAGTCAAACTGGAAGCGTTCGGTGAAGCCATCGTCGTGCAGATTAGCTTCAGCACTCAGTAGGGTCAAACTCTTCCACGACCTCCGACAGGTTTCACGAGTGACAAAGGCATTCTTGGTGGCAAGATTGCAAATGCAGTTGACATCCACCAAGAGGCTTTGCATCTGACGCTTAAGCCAGTCATGATGTTTGTCCTATTTCTGATGCAGCGCGACGAGAAGCTCTCGGTCATTGAGGACACGAGATCGTCTTTGAGGTCTTTGCGCAATGGTGCTACCAGTGGCATCAGTTTGAGCACGAGGGGCACGTGTGTTTCCAGCAAGGGGATAAACACGAGACACTGCTGGAATTCCTTCAATGGGCTGGGTGAAGCTTTGGTGATCAGCATTGTGAAGATAAATGGGATCCTTAGCAGGCTCTGGGTAAATGGCTTCAACTGACAGATCAACCTCGGGCAAGAATATAAGATGATTGCACGCAGACGGCTAATAGTTGAAGGCTGAGTGACGCTTGATCAGACGCATGACCCATGGAGCATAGAATTTCAACCCAAAGATGTCGGAGCCAGATGCAGCCAACTGCCTGATGAAGAAGTCTTGAGCATTGAAGCTGATGCCATTGAAGATATAGAAAACCAAAGTCTTCATTGCTCCTTCAAGCTTCGATGCAGATGAGTGTCCTTTGACAGGCCATAGAGTCTTTCCCTGATGATGTGGTAAATGGTGTGAGGCAGGTACTCTAGGTCTTCAACAAAGAACTCAGATGGGTATTCAGTGTCGTGAGGCAGAGGCTTCATTATGCTCAGCATTTGACTCATGTTGGGTTCTGGCTTCTGAAACATGCTTTCCAAGGCATTTTGATGTTGTTGACAACCTGGTTCATAGTATTCACAAGGAGTGTGCTGACCTGTGAGCTCAATGATATCAAGAGCTTTAGCTTCATGATGGACATTGCCTGTCATCCACTCAAGGACCAAAGTCTTTGGATCCCTGTTGTAGCCTCGAATATGAAGAGTGGCATAGAATTGAAGCAGCAATTCTTCATTCCAGTGCTCCTTGTCAGTGATGAATGGCAACAGACCAGCATCTCTAAAATAGTCCAATGCTTCTTCGAGGCAGGGCAGACCAGCTATAGCTTCAGAGTCGAGGCACATATGTGGAAATATGCGCCCTTGATTGTATAGGACATAGGAATAGTAGCTGCGCTGCTGATAGCTCCAGAACCGATCTGAGGAAATGCGTGGTCTGGCATAAGGGTTCTTGGAGCTGTTGAAGAAGGTATTATGTGCCATGAAGCCATTCGCATTGAAGACCCCAGGTGAAGTGGCAGTTGATGTCTACTACACAACCTTCTTCTTGTAGACGTTGTTGGGCCTGCAAGTGCACAGGTTTGTAGGACAATAGCAAATTTCCCTCAAGTGGATGACCTAAGGTTTATCAATCCGCGAGAGGCGTAGGAGGAAGATGGTCTCTCTCAAACAACCCTGCAACCAAATAACAAAAAGTCTCTTGTGTCCCCAACACACCCAATACAACGGTAAATTGTATAGGTGCACTAGTTCAGCGAAGAGATGGTGATACAAGTGCAATATGGATGGTAGATATGGGTTTTTGTAATCTGAAAATATAAAAACAGCAAGGTAGCGAGCGGTAAAAGTGAGCGTAAACGGTATTGCAATGACAGGAAACAAGGCCTAGGGTTCATACTTTCACTAGTGTAAGTTCTCTCAACAATAATAACACAGATAGATCATATGACAAGCCCTCAACATGCGACAAAGAGTCACTCCAAAGCCACTAATAGCGGAGAACAAACATAGAGATTATGGTCGGGTACGAAACCACCACAAAGCTATTCTTTCGGATCAATATATAAAAGAGTTCGTACTAGAATAACACCTTAAGATACAAATCAACCAAAACCCTAATGTCACCTAGATACTCCATTGTCACCTCAAGTATCCGTGGGCATGATTATACGATATGCATCACACAATCTCAGATTTATCCAACCAACATAAAAGTACTTCAAAGAGTGCCCCAAAGTTTCTACCGGAGAATCAAGAACGTGTGCCAACCCCTATGCATAGGTTCCCAATGTCACGAAACCCGCAAGTTGATCACCAAGACATACATCAAGTGTTCTCATAAAGACTCAATCCGATAAGATAACTTCAAAGGGGAAACTCAATTCATCACAAGAGAGTAGAGGGGGAGAAACATCATAAGATCCAACTATAATAGCAAAGCTCGGGATACATCAAGATCGTGCCATAGAGGGAACACGAGAGAGAACACGAGAGAGAGAGAGATCAAACACATAGCTACTGGTACATACCCTCAGCCCCGAGGGTGAACTACTCCCTCCTCGTCATGGATAGCGCCGGGATGATGAAGATGGCCACCGGAGATGGATCCCCCCTCCGGCAGGGTATCGGAAAGGGGTCCCGATTGGTTTTTCGTGGCTCTGGAGGCTTGCGGTGGCGGAACTCCCGATCTATCTTCTGTTCTGAAATTTTTTAGGGTACGTAGGTATATATGGGTGAAAGGAGAACGTCGGTGGAGCTACGGGGGCCCCACGAGGCAGGGGGGGCGCGCCCGGGGGGGGGGGGAGGGCGCGCCCCCCACCCTCGTGAGCACCTCCCGTATCTTTTGACGTGGGGTCCATGTCCATCAGGTGGGTTTCCTTCCAAAAATAACTTCTCTAGTTGATTTCGTTCCGTTTTGACTCCGTCTGATATTCCTTTTCCTCCAAATACTGAAATAGGCATAAAACAGCAAATCTGGGCTGGGCCTCCGGTTAATAGGTTAGTCCCAAAAATAATTTAAAAGTGGAAAATAAAGCCCAATATTGCCTAAAACAGTAGATAATATAGCATGGAGCAATCAAAAATTATAGATACGTTGGACACGTATCAAGCATCCCCAAGCTTAATTCATGCTCGTCCTCGAGTAGGTAAATGATAAAAAAGATAATTTTTGATGCGGAGTGCTACTTGGCATAATTTCAATGTAATTCTTCTTACTTGTGATATGAATATTCAGATCCGAAAGATTCAAGACAAAAGTTCATATTGACATAAAAATAATAATACTTCAAGCATACTAATCAAAGTAATCATGTCTTCTCAAAATAGCATGGCAAAAGAAAGTTCATCCCTACAAAATCATATAGTTAGGCTATGCTTCATTTTCGTCACACAAAGATGTTCCCAACTTCTATACCCCCGATGACAAGCCAAGCAATTGTTTCATACTTAAATAATCTCAAACTTTTTCAACCTTCACGCAATACATGAGCGCGAGCCATGGACATAGCACTATGGGTGGTATAGAATATGATGATGGGGATTGTGTGGAGAAGACAAAAAAGGAGAAAGTCTCACATCAACGAGGCTAATCAATGAGCTATGGAGATGCCCATCAATTGATGTTAATGCAAGGAGTAGGGATTGCCATGCAACGGATGCACTAGAGCTAAGAATGCTCAACAAAAGAAAACTAGTGGGTGTGCATCCAACTTGCTTGCTCATGAAGACCTAGGGCATTTTGAGGAAGCCCATCGTTGGAATATACAAGCCAAGTTCTATAATGAAAAATTCCCACTAGTATGAACAAGACAACTTATGAGACTCACTATATGAAAATCATGGTGCTACTTTGAAGCACAATATATGAGACTCACTACATGAAGAACAAGGTGCTACTTTGAAGCACAAGTGTGGAAAAAGAGATAGTAGCATTGCCCTTTTTATTTTCTCTTTTTTTGGGCCTTTCTTTTTTTTCTTTCTTTTTGGCCTTTCTCTTTTTTTTCACGTCATAGGGGTTGGCACACGTTTTTTTATTGGGCAATGCTCTAATAATGATGATCATCACACTTCTATTGATTACAACATAATGATTACAACTCGATACTAGAACAAGATATGACTCTATATGATTGCCTCCGGCGGTGTACCGGGATGGTGCAATGAATCAAGAGTGACATGTATGAAAAATAATGCATGGTGGCTTTGCCACAAATACGATGTCAACTACAAGATCATGCAATGGCAATATGACAAAAGTAAAGCATGTCATGATGATGATGATGGTGGAAGTTGCATGGCAATATATCTCGGAATGGCTATGGAAATGCTATGATAGGTAGGTATGGTGGCTGTTTTGAGGAAGATATAGGGAGGTTTATGTGTGAAAGAGCGTATCATATCACGGGTTTTGGATGCACCGGCGAAGTTTGCACCAACTCTCAATGTGAGAAAGGGCAATGCACGGTACCGAAGAGGCTAGCAAATGGCGGAAAGGTAAAAGTGCGTATAATCCATGGACTCAATATTAGTCAAAAGAACTCATATACTTATTGCAAAAATTTAGAAGTCATCAAAAATCAAGTACTACGCGCATGCTCCTAGGGGGATAGATTGGTAGGAAAAGACCATCGCTCGTCCCCGACCGCCACTCATAAGGATGCACAAGCCAGGTACACTTCATGCTTCAAATTTGTTACACAACTTTAACCATACGTGCATGCTACGGGACTTGGTAACTTCAACACAAGTATTTCTCAAATTCACAAATACTCAACTAGCATGACTATGATATTATCACCTCCATATCTCAAAACAATTATCAAGCATCAAACTTATCTTAGTATTCAACCCACTAAAAAGAAAGTTTCACATATCTTGAATACCAAGTATATTAACATTAAGCAAATTACCATGCTATTAACGACTCTCAAAATAATCTAAGTGAAGCATGAGAGATCAAGTTTCTTTAAAACAAACCACCACCATGCTGTAAAAGATCTAAGTGAAGCACTAGAGCAAAAATTATCACGCTCAAAAAGATATAAGTGAAGCACATAGAGTAAACTATCAAGCTCAAAAGATATAAGTGAAGCACATAGAGTATTCTAACAAATTTCAATTCATGCATGGCTCTCTCAAAAGGTGTGTACAGCAAGGATGATTGTGGTAGACTAACAAGCAAAGACACAAATAATACAAGACGCTCCAAGCAAAACACATATCATGTGGTGAATAAAAATATAGCTCCAAGTAAATTACCGATGGAAGTGGACGAAAGAGGGGATGCCTTCCGGGGCATCCCCAAGCTTTGACTTTTTGGTGTCCTTGTATTATCTTTGGGGTACCATGGGCATCCCCAAGCTTAGGCTCTTGCCACTCCTTGTTCCATAATCCATCAAAAGAATTCACCCAAAACTTGAAAACTTCACAACACAAAACTCAATAGAAATCTCGTGAGCTCCGTTAGAGAAAGAAAACAAAAGACTACTTTAAGGTACTGTAGTGAACTTGTTATTTATTTGTATTGGTGTTAAACCTACTGTATTCCAACTTCTCTATGGTTTATAAACTATTTTACTAGCCATAGATTCATCAAAATAAGCAAACAACACACGCAAAACAGAATCTGTCAAAAACAGAACAGTCTGTAGTAATCTGTTACTAACGCAAACTTCTGGAACCCAAAAAAATTCTACCAAAATTAGACAACCTGGGCAATTTGTTTATTGATAAGCAGCAATTGGAATCACTATTTTATCACGTTCTGGTGATTTTTGACAATTCGGGCACTGAGCGCAAAGATTCTGGAAATTACAGCAAGATCAAATAACTATCTTCCAAGAAGATCTAATAGGTTTAACTTGGCACAAACACTAATTAAAATATAAAACCACATCTAAACAGAATCTAGATGGATTATTTATTCCTAAACAGAACCAAAAACAAAAAACACAAAATAAAATTGGGTTGCCTCCCAACAAGCGCTATCGTTTAACGCCCCTAGCTAGGCATGATGATTTCAATGATGCTCACATAAAAGATAAGAATTGAAACATAAAGGGAGCATCATGAAGAATACGACTAGCACATTTAAGTCTAACCCACTTCCTATACATAGGGATTTTGTGAGCAAACAACTTATGGGAACAAGAATCAACTTGCATAGGAAGGTAAAACAAGCATAACTTCAAAACTTTAAGCACATAGAGAGGAAACTTGATATTATTGCAATTCCTACAAGCATATGTTCCTCCCTCATAATAATTTTCAGTAGCATCATGAATGAATTAAAAAATATAACTAGCACCTAAAGCATTCTTTTCATGATCTACAAGCATAGAAAATTTACTACTCTCCACATAAGCAAATTTCTTCTCATGAATAATAGTGGGAGCATCATAAGAGACTTGAATACTATAAATTGTTTCCACATTAAAAGAGTAATGTTCAGATAAAAGGTACTCATAATCATGACAAGTTTTATAAATATAATCATCACTACTCTTTATAGCATAAGTTTTATCACAATAATCATCATAAGTAGCAACTTCGTTCTCATCATAATCGATTGAAACCTCTCCCAAGATAGTGGAATCACTAAATAAAGTTGACACTCTTCCAAATCCACTTTCATATATATAATCATCATAGGTAGGAGGCATGCTATCATCATAACAACTTTGCATATCAAAACTTGAGAGGCTAAAAATATCATCATTATTAAACATAGCATCCCCAAGCTTGGGACAAACATTAATTGCAGCAAATATATTCTCAAATATGTCATCCTCATCAAACATAGCTTCCCCAAGCTTGGGCCTTTTCATATCATAAGCATAATCACTCTCATCATTAAAAATATTGATCGCACCAATAGTATAGCAATTATCATCATCACAATGAGTAGTAGGAACAACATCATTTGGAAGGGATACCTTTTTACCTTTGTTGCCCCTTCTTTTCCTTTTTCTTTTCTTCTTCTTCACCACATCATGTGTGGGTTCAATCTTCTTTTTGGAGCTCCTTATCAATGAGATTGGTTGAATAGAAGGCTCCTCCTCGTTACCTGATTCATCATAAGAAATAATAGGAGGATATTGGGAAGTCTCTTCCCTTTCATTAGCATTTTTTTCATCTTCTATTTGTTTTCTTTTCTTTATGTAATTGGCAATATAAGGATATTCAATGCAATTCACCGCACAATACATATAAATCTTCTCTAGATCAAAATCAAGAAATCTATCAAGATTAAATTTTGGAATACCCTCAGTTATACGTTTCATTTCTTCATAACCCAAAAGAAGGCTAAGTTCTTTATGATGCTCAAGGGTAATCAAATTATCACAATATTTGGACATGACTTGATCATGAAACAAATAGCATTGGAGCTTTAAATGACCATGTTCATTGCAAAGTTCACAAGGAGCACGAAAAATATTGAATCTTTCAGCACATTCATCTAGCTCTTCTTGCAACAATTTGGTTTCTAGGTACTTATGCCTCTTGCAATAAATATCTTCTCTATTTGGTGTGTTCATACAAACATGCACTCCACAAAAGTTGACATGCTCATAAGAGATATTTTCATCATAACTAGTGCAATTATCATTAGCATCATGGATATTCAAAGAATTCGTACTAACAACATTGCAATCATGCTCATCATTCAAAGATTTAGTGCCAAACAATTTAGAGATTTCTTCTTCTAGCACTTGAGCACAATTATCCTTTCCATCATACTCACGAAAGATATTAAAAAGGTGAAGCGTATGAGACAAACTTAACTCCATTTTTTGTAATTTTATTTTATAAACTAGACTAGTGCTAAAACAAGAAACAAAAAGATTCGATTGCAAGATCTAAAGATATACCTTCACTTACCTAGCCTCCCCGGCAACGGCGCCAGAAAAGAGCTTGATGTCTACTACACAACCTTCTTCTTGTAGACGTTGTTGGGCCTGCAAGTGCACAGGTTTGTAGGACAGTAGCAAATTTCCCTCAAGTGGATGTGTAACACCCTCGATGCGACTATAGCTCCCACGTGTCGAGGCACGAATTAGAGACATAATCACATTGAAGGCATATGTCGCAAGTTAGGCAATCTTCACAACATCCCATGTAATAATAATAAAAGGGGAGATAACATAGTTGGCTTACACTCGCCACGTCAATCAAGTACATTAATAACATTACATCATCCATACACTCAAGGCCCGACTACGGCGCCAAAATAAAAGAGAACCCAACATGCGACACGGTCCCGTTCACCCCCAACTGGGCACCACTACTGATCATCGGGAAAGGAAACATAGTATCGTTGAGAGTCTTCGTCGAACTCCCACTTGAGCTCGTACGCGTCTCCTGGAGCGGAATCATCAGGCCCTGCATCCGGTGTAATAGTAATCTGTGAGCCACAGGGACTCAGCAATCTCGCACCCTCGCGATCAAGACCATTTGAGCTTATAGGTAAGGCAAGGTGAAATATGAGTGGAGCTGCAGCAAGCGACTAGCAAGTATGGTGGCTAACTTATTTGCAAAAGAGAGCGAGAAGAGGAGGCAAAGCACGAGCGAGAAGCTAGAGAACAACCTGCGCAAACATTACTCCAACACCGTGTCCACTTCCCGGACTCCGCCGAGAAGAGGCCATCACAGTAACACACTCAGTTGATTCATTTTAATTATTTAGGGTTCAAGTTATCTACAACCGGACATTAACAAATTCCCATCTGCCCATAACCGTGGGCACGGCTTTCGAAAGTTCAATCCCTGCAGGGGAGTCCCAATTTAGCCCATGACAAGCTCTCACGGTCAACGAAGGAATAGACCTCCTCCCAAGACGTTCCGATCAGACTCGGTATCTCGGTAATTCAAGACACTTCGACAGGTTAAAACAAGACTAGCAACACCGCCCGAATGTGCCGACAAATCCTGATAGGAGCTGCACATATCTCGTTCTCAGGGCACACTCAGATAGGTCAAGCTACGAGTAAAACCAACCCTCAAGTTTCCCCGAGGTGGCCCCGCAGGCTGCCCGGTTCGGACCAACACTCAGAGGGAGCACTGGCCCGGGGGGGGGGTTAAAATAAGATGACCCTTGGGCTCCGGTAACCCAACGGAAAAAGAGGCTAGGTGGCGAATGGTAAAACCAAGGTTGGGCATTGCTGGAAAAGCTTTAATCAAGGCGAACTATCAAGGGGTTCCCATTATAACCCAACCGCGTAAGGAACGCAAAATCCGGGAACATAACACCGATATGACGGAAACTAGGGCGGCAAGAGTGGAACAAAACACTAGGCGAGAGGCCGAGCCTTCCACCCTTTACCAAGTATATAGATGCATTAAAATTACATGGCAATATAATGATATCCCAACAAGTAAATAAAAGATGTTCCAACAAGGAACGGCCTCCAATCTTCACCTGCAACTAGCAACGCTATAAGAGGGGCTGAGCAAAGCGGTAACATAGCCAATCAACGGTTTGCTAGGACAATGGTGGGTTAGAGGTTTGACATGGCAATTTGGGAGGCTTGCAAGCAAGTGGTAGGCATCGTAGCAATGGCATAACAAAAGAGCGAGCAAACTAGCATAGCAAAGATAGTAGTGATTTCGAGGGTATGATCATCTTGCCTGCACAGATGTCAGAGTTGACTGGATCCTCAAAAGCAAACTCAACGGGCTCCTCGTTACCGAACTCGTCTCCCAGCTCTACCCAAACAAGACAAACAAGCAACAAGGATACAATCAACCACATGCAAGACCAAGCAATATGATGAAATGATGATATGCTATGCGGGATGCGATGCGGGATGCAAAATGCAAGATATGACAGGAAATGCGTGAACCTGGCGTCAACTTGGAAATCCAAGTGTGCCACTGGAAAGATGAGATGAAATCTCTTGAAAACGATATAAAGAACGCCGGAATCGGAGTTACGGTTTGGAAATGGCAAGCGATTCAAAAATGACACCGGTCTGCGATTTACAGCAAGTAGGCATCTAAATACAATGAAAAGAACATGCTACAGCACCCAAACATGACAACAAAATACATGGAAGGGATGCACACAAGATGCTTAACAAAAGTCTAGCACTGAGCTATGGACAATTCATCCATTAGGAGGTTCAAACAAGCATGGCAAAAATGCAAATGGTAAAACAGATCTCAGACTTAGTGAAATTAACACTTGTCTGGAATTTCAGATCATATAGCCCTCTTCGGAGCAACAAAACAACATGCTACAGGACCTGAACATGACAAAGAAAGACATGGCATGGAGCTACTCAACAAGCTTAACAAAAGTACCTTAGTGACCTTGAGCCAAGAGGGATCACAAAATATACTAACAAGCACACGAACATAGCAAAAACATAATCAGTTTTCAGACTTAGTGAAAACTGGGACATGCTGAAACATAACTCACGAAGGCATGTTTACGAGCTCGATGCACTCACCACGGTGCAAGTCATGGTAAGACAAGCATACATCCATCAAGAAGGCACAAAATACAAGCTAGACATGGCAAGAACAATGGCATAGCATGCACGGATCAACTACAATAACATCGGCAAAATCGCAAACAAGTTGACGATCTGCCCAGATTCACAACGAAGCAAAAGTAGAGCTCGATTGACTCAAGCTAGGGTGCTCCATAATTGCAAACAAAGACATGGATGGATAGAGCACTACAAGATTAACAAAACATCCTTACTGATCATCCTCAAAAGAGGCACGGATCACTAGGAAACAACGTGAACATATGGCATCATGAACTAAACAATCCCAGGACTTAGTGAAAACACTAAGTCCCTGAAAACAGAATTAGCAAGTGCACCACTTTGCAAGCTTGCACAAGCCACCACACACATCCTAAAAATACATGGGTTGCACCTATGGATAGATGACAAAACCCTTAACAAAACATATGAAGAACTCACGGGCATAGCATGCACACAATAATCATGGCAAAAATGACAAAAGTGCTAAATGGAGTAACAGATCTGACAATTAACTCAAGTAGCCCTCTTCTAACAGCATTTCGGGCATCAAGATGAGCTCAAATGAAAATTATGCAATGGAATGAAATGATGTACTCTCTGAGATGAACATTTTGATATGCTATATGCATGAATCGGAGCTACGAATGCGAAGTTACGGAGCCGCGAACATGTGCATATGAACTAAAAATTCTGGGGACTTAGGAAAAAATCAACCTCCGGATCTGGATCTAGGGTTTGCACAGAAACCGAGGCGCGGCGCGGCACTGTAGCTGTTCGAGGACCGCCGGAAGAAAAAGAGCCGCGGTGGCCGGAGCTCTCGCCGGAGAGGCCGCCGCGACGAGGAGGCGGGGCGGCGGAGCTTCACGGAGGTGAGGCGGCGGCCGCGGGGTGCGGGGCTGCCCGGCGACGAGCTTGGCGGCAGGGGCAGCGAGGCGAGGCGGCGGTTGCCGGCCGGTGCGGCGGGGCCGGCAATGGCGCGCGGCGGCGCCGGCCACCGGGCGCGGGGACGAGGGAGGCGCGAGGGCGCGGGCGGCGCGGGCCGGGGAGGGCCGGCCGCGGGCCGCGGCGGGCTGGCGGTGGAGGCAGCGGGCGCAGCCAACGGGGCGGCGGCGGGCGGTGGCGGACACGTCCGGCCCGAATCGGACGTGTCCGTCGGCAGGAGGAGTAGTTTTAGGGTTTCGGGAAGGACAAAGATCCGAAAACGGAGGGGTGTATATATAGGCCTAGAGGGAGCTAGGAGAGTCCAAATGAGGTGCGGTTTTCGGCCACGCGATCGTGATCGAACGCTCTAGGACATGGAGCAGAGTTTGGTGGTTCTTGGACCAAATTGGAGGGGTGTTGGGCTGCAACACACACGAGGCCTTTTCGGTTCCTCGGTTAACCGTTGGAGTATCAAACGAAGTCCAAATGATACGAAACTTGACAGGCGGTCTACCGGTAGTAAACCAAGGCCGCTTGGCAAGTCTCGGTCCAATCCGGAAATGTTTAATCCCCACACACGAAAGAAAGCTAGAAATGACCACCGGAGGAGAACGAAGCGCCGGAACGCAAAACGGACAACGGGAAAAATGCTCGAATGCATGAGACGAACACGTATGCAAATGCAATGCACATGATGACATGATATGAGATGCATGACAAAGACAACAACACACGGAGACAAAACCCAAACCCGAGGAAATCAATATAACTTAACGCCGGAAACGGCAAGAGTTGGAGTACAAATAGGGAAAGTTACATCCGGGGTGTTACAGGATGACCTAAGGTTTATCAATCCGCGAGAGGCATAGGAGGAAGATGGTCTCTCTCAAACAACCCTGCAACCAAATAACAAAAAGTCTCTTGTGTCCCCAACACACCCAATACAACGGTAAATTGTATAGGTGCACTAGTTCGGCGAAGAGATGGTGATACAAGTGCAATATGGATGGTAGATATGGGTTTTTGTAATCTGAAAATATAAAAACAGCAAGGTAGCGAGCGGTAAAAGTGAGCGTAAACGGTATTGCAATGACAGGAAACAAGGCCTAGGGTTCATACTTTCACTAGTGTAAGTTCTCTCAACAATAATAACACAGATAGATCATATGACAAGCCCTCAACATGCGACAAAGAGTCACTCCAAAGCCACTAATAGCGGAGAACAAACGTAGAGATTATGGTCGGGTACGAAACCACCACAAAGCTATTCTTTCGGATCAATCTATAAAAGAGTTCGTACTAGAATAACACCTTAAGATACAAATCAACCAAAACCCTAATGTCACCTAGATACTCCATTGTCACCTCAAGTATCCGTGGGCATGATTATACGATATGCATCACACAATCTCAGATTTATCCAACCAACATAAAAGTACTTCAAAGAGTGCCCCAAAGTTTCTACCGGAGAATCAAGAACGTGTGCCAACCCCTATGCATAGGTTCCCAATGTCACGAAACCCGCAAGTTGATCAGCAAGACATACATCAAGTGTTCTCATAAAGACTCAATCCGATAAGATAACTTCAAAGGGGAAACTCAATTCATCACAAGAGAGTAGAGGGGGAGAAACATCATAAGATCCAACTACAATAGCAAAGCTCGGGATACATCAAGATCGTGCCATAGAGGGAACACGAGAGAGAACACGAGAGAGAGAGATCAAACACATAGCTACTGGTACATACCCTCAACCCTGAGGGTGAACTACTCCCTCCTCGTCATGGATAGCGCCGGGATGATGAAGATGGCCACCGGAGATGGATCCCCCCTCCGGCAGGGTACCGGAAAGGGGTCCCGATTGGTTTTTCGTGGCTCTGGAGGCTTGCGGCGGCGGAACTCCCGATCTATCTTCTGTTCTGGAAGTTTTTAGGGTACGTAGGTATATATGGGTGAAAGGAGAACGTCGGTGGAGCTATGGGGGCCCCACGAGGCAGGGGGGCGCGCCGGGGGGGGGGGGGGGGGGGGGGGGGGGGGGGGGGGGAGGGCGCGCCCCCCACCCATCGTGAGCATCTCCCGTATCTTCTGACGTGGGGTCCAAGTCCATCAGGTGGGTTTCCTTCCAAAAATAACTTCTCTAGTTGATTTCGTTCCGTTTTGACTCCGTCTGATATTCCTTTTCCTCCAAATACTGAAATAGGCATAAAACAACAAATCTGGGCTGGGCCTCCGGTTAATAGGTTAGTCCCAAAAATAATATAAAAGTGGAAAATAAAGCCCAATATTGCCTAAAATAGTAGATAATATAGCATGGAGCAATCAAAAATTATAGATACGTTGGAGACGTATCAGCAGTGCATGGGAAACATGAAAGTCTTGGCTTGGGCTTTTGGACTTGAGGCATGTGCTCGACGTGGTACTCAAATTGTGGACCAGCAGCAGGCGGAGGAGTCAGAATGGGCCATCGAACCATAACTGGCTGACCACGATCAAATGCCAGCTCCATTGTGTGAGGTCTTGGAGGGGGAACAGGGGCATTGGCATTGTCTTCATGGGCTTCAGGGGCCACATGTGCTTGAGGTACTTGGACCTCAGGTGCTGCAGTATTGACTTCAGGTGTTGCAGCATTGACTTCTGGTGCCTCATTGGCTTCTGGCGCCTCATTGGCTTCCGGCGCCATATTGGCGTCAACCATGACAATGTCATTGGCGTCAGCAGTGATGTTGGTGGTTACTTCAGGGTTGTTAACCTCCACTTCAGAAGCTGGAGGGTCGGTCACGTTCTCCTCGAGAACAACATCTTGGTGAGACGGGGGTGTAGCAACTCTTGTGTCCCTTGGGGCTTCTTCTTCATCGGCTGATGCAGCTGGAATGTCTTCAGCCATTTTGACTTCGGGTTCAGACACGTGCATTGTGGGAGTGACTTGGGGCCTTGGTCCTTTGTGAAGCCTGCATAATGCAGGCGACGCTTGTGGAGATGGAGTGTGCTGGGCCACAAAGTCATCATCATCTTGCACTATTGGGGTAGCTTGTGGTTGGGGAGAGCTTGGAGTGTCTTGTCTCTGTGGGTGATCAGCCCACGATGCATCCTGAGTAGTTGGCGTCAGAGGACGACCAATGCTGATGAGTTCGCTGTGCGTAAGCACAGGCGATGATACCAATTGGTGCTCGATCTGAGGAAGGACTTCATCATCTTCAACATTGTCATGGTGACCAATGTCTTCAGCAGCGATGGGGTCAACTACTGGAATGTCTTCAGCTTCAGGAGCCTCTGTGGAAGCAGGCTCATGAATTACCATCCGTCGTTCTTGATGCGAAGAGGCAGGACGAGCAACCGAGTGGGCTCAACAATAAGGGGCTCTGTGGCAGCAGCCCGATCTTTCTTGGTTTTGCGCTTCTTCTTGGAGGGAGCGACACCAGAAGCTTCAGGATGTTTCCTCTTTCTGGCTTCAGCCTCGGCAACCCTTGTCTTCTTTAATTCTGAAGCCACTGTGGGGACCTTAGGCTTCGAGCCTGTCATACTGGCTGGGAAGACAATGGGATGTGCTTCCTGCCTTGTTGCTTCGGGTTCGGCCATAGCTGGCTTCTTCTTCTTTGTTGCAGCCATCCTGGGATCGATGCTAGGACGCCCAAGAGCCTTGCGCTTTTTAGCTTCATTGTAGGCTTGCACACACTTGTCAGCCAGACTCTTCATGCTGTCACGAGAACCTTTAGCTTCTTCGCGTTTCTTGAGAAAGGCTTCCTTGAGCTCGTGCAGCATAGTCTTGAAGTTCTTGACATCTTGCATGCTGAGCTTTGCCATGTGCTGCTTGAACTGAGCTTTCTCATAGTCGATCTTTTGCTTCAGTTCAACGATGCGCTGAGCTAGAGCTAGCTCAGAAGCAATGGCGCCAGTGAAAGCGATGCTGAGGCCAATTGGAAGTTGCAGATCATCAAAGCTGAGATTGGGGGTTTCAAACCACTCATCAATGAAGTTGTGAAGGATTGCTACGTCAAAGAGAGGCAAATCATTGAAAATTTCTGCTTCTTCTTTTCTCTTGATCAGTTGCTCAAGAGCGTCATCTGCAAGATCTTCATCGCTGGACAGATCAATGGCGTCGTTGCGCAGAATAGCAGCAGCAGTCAGTTCTTGGCTGGTGGGTTGCAAGGGCATCTTTACTCTCGAGGGCTTGGAGATGTGTGACAAATCTTCAGACTGCACACTGTGTTCAGGAGGTGCAGTGGCCAGAGGCTTCGCCTGTAAGACCTTTGGTGCAGGAGCAGGCTTTGAAGCTTTAGGCTTCTTCAGTTTCTTTGGCTTCGGCGGTGTAGGCGCTTCATCAGATTCAGCGTCATCTGCAGGCTCATCCACGGTTGTCCCTTGAACCATGATATGAGTGATGAGACCTTCCAGGTTGTAGAAGGCCCCAACAAGATTGGGTTCAGCTTCGCGTGTGCCATCAGCACGAGGAGCAGAGGGGCCTGGATTGAAGTCTAAGCCTCGTGACTTCTTGTTCTCTTTGGCCGAGTTCCTGGCAAACTGAAGGTTGCGCTTGAACAGATTATCGTCGCGGCACCACAGTAATGAAGATGGGTCTGCATCCGCAGGCTGCGGTCCACGGACCATGCAAGGATAGAAGCCTTGTTCAATGGCTTCAGCTCTGGACTTGGGTTGAAGATTTCTGTATAGAATGTCTCCCCATGGTCGTTTGATGGCATTCTTCTCAGCATACTCCTGGGTCACGAACTTGTACTTGAACCACTGTTCTGCCCAATATCTTCGAATCCATTGGATTCGAGTTTTTCGCTGATTGTAGTCCTCCTCTGGATCTGTCTTGTACAACTCATAGAGGTCAGGAGGCAAATCTCTTGAGGTGTTGCCATGACGCTATCTGCCACCCTTTCTTGGTTTCTCTGGTGCCATGAAGCTTAAACTGAAGGGCTTCAACACGTTTAAAGGCTTCAAAGGCTTCCGCTTTCTGGTCAAACAGGAACTGGCTTCGGGAGAGTTAATGTGATGCTGTAAGAATTCTGCAAACGAATGCAGACTATGAGAACCAAGGGATTCTCCCACGGACATGTACCTGTGACAGCATTAAGGTGCGAGGGAAGGGGAAGAGGTCATATGCATTCTCAGAACATTTTGAAGATAAATTAGTTTAGAAGACATTGACCTCATAGTGCGAAGACATTCACTCATAGATAGAGAGTTGGTTCCAGATTTATACGAATCCACGAATAAGTACAAGTGAGGAATCTAACTACTTTGTGAAGCATAAGTGAACATACTAGGCATATTATGAGATGCAGTATGAAATAGATCCAACTTGTGTGAACAGAAACTGCTTGTGGTAGAAAGTGATGAATCTATAGGATCAAAGGGGCCGTAAAAAGGAAGTTTTATTTACCACACGAAGAACTGCTAGACGGAGTGGGAGAGGAGGCTGATCAGTTCGATCGTCCGTGCCCTAACTTGGCGACGGAGGACACCTACGGCGACGGTGGAGAAGACGATGTCCGCGGCCAGTGTGAAGACGGCGTCGGTGAGGTCGCAACAGCTAAGCGCTTCGTCGCCGGCGTCGTCGAGGGCTAGCGGTGGCGCTAGGGTTTGTGCGAGAGTGGAAGAAAGGATAATGACTGTGGTGAGGTCAAAACCGGCGGATCTCGGGTAGGGGGTCCCGAATTGTGCGTCTAAGGCGGATGGTAACAGGAGGCAGGGGACACGATGTTTTACCTAGGTTCGGGACCTCTTGATGGAGGTAAAACCCTACATCCTGCTTGATTATTCTTGATAATATGAGTAGTACAAGAGTTGATCTACCACGAGACCTGAGAGGCTAAACCCTAGAAGCTAGCCTATGGTATGATTGTATGTTGTCTTACGGACTAAAACCCTCCGGTTTATATAGACACCGGAGGGGGCTAGGGTTACACAGAATCGGTTACAAGGAAGGAGATCTACATATCCGTATTGCCAAGCTTGCCTTCCACGCCAAGGAGAGTCCCACCGGACACGGGACGAAGTCTTCAATATTGTATCTTCACAGTCCAACAGTCCGGCCAAAGGATATAGTCCGGCTGTCCGGATACCACCTAATCCAGGACTCCCTCAATAACCATGAAACTTGTCATCATGATTTTAATTTTCACTCTCATGATAGTTATTTTTTTGAATTTGCTCCCACTACTATTGATGAGAAGAAATTTGCTTATGTGGAGAGTAATAAAATTTCTATGCATATGCATCATGAAAAGAGTGCTTTATGTGATGGTTATATTGTTGAATTCATTCATGATGCTACTGAAAATTATTATGAGAGAGAAACATATGCTTTTACATAGCACAATAATATCAAATGTCCTCTCTCTCTATGTTGAAAATCTTGAAGTTTTGCTTGTTTTGCCTTTCTATGCTAGTTGATTCTTGTTCCCACGAGTTGTTTGCTCACAAAATCCCTATGCATAGGAAGTGGGTTAGACTTAAATGTGCTTGCCATGTGATTCATGATGCTCTCTTTATGTTTCAATTCGTATCTTTTATGCAAGCATCATTGAAATCATCATGCCTAGCTAAAAGGCATTAAAGAAAAGCGCTTGTTGGGAGACAACCCAACACTTTTACTTAATGTTTTTGTGTTTTCACATGATTAGTCTACATTAGTAATCATGTTTTATTTCTTTCGTTTCAATAAAGTGCCAAGTAAGACCTTTGGGATGGCTTACGGTGATAGTTGATTTGATCTTGCTGAAAAACAGAAACTTTTATGCTCAGGAAAACAATTTTCATTTTTAACAAAAGCGTGATAAAATGCTGATTCTTTTTGAAGAAGATTAATAGACAAATTTCCCATGTTTTCCTATTTTTCAGAATTTTTGGAGTAGCATAAGTATGGTTGGAGTACAGATTACTACAAACTGTTCTGTTTTTGACAGATTCTATTTTCAATGCATAGTTTGCTTGTTTTCTAGTTTCCATGGCTTATATTGCTCAATATAAATTTTGGAAATGATATGCTACAGTAGGAATTGTGAAAGTGCGTTATATCGACTAGAGGGGGGGGGGTGAATAGGCGATTTTTATGAAAGTCTTCAAAACATGGGAGTTATGAAGACAAACAGCGAAGATTTTGACTATTACTATGCAGCGGAAGTTAGATTACACTAGGCAAGCCATGGTCAAGTATTCAATAGAGTGAAAGCACAACGACAAACAACTGCAGTGTAATAAGGATCAGGTAGGAAGAAGTTATGAAGCCAAACAGATCATACATTCACGTTGTGAAGACAAAAGATAGAGCAAACATGCAATGGATCAGTAAGAAGAAGGAAGTGAAGATGAAACCGGTGACTCGTTGAAGACAATGATGTGTTGGACCAGTTCCAGTTGCTGTGACAACTGTACGTCTGGTTGGAGCGGCTAGGTATTTAAACCTTAGGACACACAGTCCCGGACACCCAGTCCTGAACACGCAGCTCAGGACACCAAGTCCTCACCGTATTCTCCTTGAGCTAAGGTCACACAGTCCTCGCCCAATCACTCTGGTAAGTCTTCAAGGTAGACTCCCAAACCTTCACAGACTTCGTTCACTGGCAATCCACAATGTCTCTTGGATGCTCTGAACGCGACGCCTAACCATCTGGAGGATTAACAGTCCTCAAGTGTAATAAGTCTTCAGATCACACAGACAAGAAGACTTAAGTGATGCCCAATGTTCTCTGGCTCTGGGTGGTTAGGGCTTTTCTCCTCGCTAGGAATTTTCTCTCAAAGGCTTCGAGGTGGGTTGCTCTCAAACGACAAAAGCCGTGCACTGAAATCTGAGCAGCCAACCGTTTATGGTTGTAGGGGGTGAGCTATTTATAGCCACTTGGCAACCCGACCTGATTTGTCCGAAATGACCCTGGGTCACTAAGGAACTGACACGTGTCTCAACGGTCAGATTTCAAACTCTCATGGCAACTTTACTTGGGCTACAAGCAAAGCTGACTTGTCCGGCTCTGGACAAGATTCGCTCTCATTGTCTTCACTCGAAGACATAGGTTTTTGTTTTAGGCATCACTTCAGTCATTCTGACTGGTTCTCTTGGACCCCACTTAACAGTACGGTGGTTCCTATGACTCAACACAAAAGACAAAGAACTACGAAAGATCTAAGTCTTCGAGCTCCATGGGCTTCATAACGTGTCTTCTTTTGTCATAGTCTTCAATGTGAATATCTTCATATACCACCTTTGGCTTCAATGTCTACATACATTTTAGGGGTCATCTCTGGTAGTAAAACCGAATCAATGAGGGACTTCTACCTATGTTATCCTGCAATTCTCACAAACACATTAGTCCCTCAACCAGGTTTGTCGTCAATACTCCAAAACCAACTAGGGGTGGCACTAGATGCACTTACAATCTCCCCCTTTTTGGTGATTGATGACAAACTAGTTGAAGTTTTCAACGAGGAATATAGTCTGTGAAATTGTAAAAGATAAGGAATTGTCTTCATAAGTTGCAAGGGCTCCCCCTGAAGATGTGCATATAAGTTAATTTGCTTTTGGAATGCAAATGCACATGGCAGGTTGTACTTGAGGAGATCCACTTCAGCTTATGATGACAATCCACTATGCATGTGAAAGTATATGAAGATAATGACATGCATAATGAAAAATGGACGTCTGCAGAATGAGATAAGTGCGGAATTTATCGTCGCACATGCAGAATTTATCTTCGCAAAACAGGGTGGCAAACAAGTAGCAGACGACCATCAAGTTTTAGTGTTACAACTCAAAGAACCAAATGAAGCAAAAACGAGAGTTGTAAGCATGAAGCAAAATATAGCAAAACATAAAGCACCCGCCCATATGGACCCGCTTGAAGACTATCAACCCATATGCTTCTCCCCCTTTTGTCAGCAAGGACCAAAAAGGTTTGAAGACATAGAGTATCTACTTGTTCCCAGGAGCAGCAGGGTCGTTGGAGGTGTTTGGCGGTGCAGAAGAGCTTGGAGGTGCTGAAGCAGGTGGCGGTGATGTAGCATCGTCTTCTTCATCAATGATTCTGGCAGTGACTGTGGCAGCAGATGAAGAAAACTCAGAGTCTTCAAGTGATGGTGTGTTTTGCATCACAGCCCTTCTAGGAGGTGTGGTGTCAAACTTGAATCGCTCAGTGAAGCCATCCTCTTCAAGTTCAGCTTCAGTACACATCATTGATAGCCCTTTCCATGTACGACGACAGGTTTCATGAGTGACGAAAGCATTCTTGGTGGCAAGATTTCAAAGACGATTAACATCCACCAAGAGGATTTTCATCTGACGCTTTAGCCAGTCGTGATGCCTATCTTGTTTTTGATGAAGGGCCACAAGAAGCTCTCGGTTATTGAGAACACGAGCGCGCTTCTTGGGTCTTGAAGCAGTTGCACTATCAGTGGCTTCAGTTGAAGCAGGGTGTGGTGCACGTGTAGTGCCAGCCAAAGGATACACCCTGGAGATGGCTTCAACACCTTCATCGTTCTGAGTGAAGCTCTGGTGTTCTGCATTCTGAAGACTCAAAGGTTGCTTGGCAGGCTCAGGATATATAGCTTCAGCAGAGGTATCCACGTCTGGCAAGAAGATCCGATGGTTGCGGGCTGAGGGCTGATATGAGATCGCAGAGTGAAGCTTGATCAGTCTCATTACCCAAGGAGCATAGTACTTTAAACCAAACAGATCTAAGCCTGATGCAGCTAGTTGGCGTATAAAGAAATCCTGTGCGTTGAAGCATTTGCCATGAAGGATACAGAATATCAGAGTCTTCATTGCACCCTCGATCTTGGCATTTGGAGAGTGCCCTTTAATAGGCCAGAGAGTCCGCCGGATAATGTGATAGATGGTTCTGGGCAGGTACTCAAAGTCTTCAACGAAGAACTCTGTTGGATAAGGAGCATCGTGGGGCAATGGCTTCATCATGGAGAGCATCTGACTCATATTTGGTTCAGGTCTCTGGAATATGCTCTCAAGAGCTTCAGTGTGTAGTGGACAGCCTTCCTCGAAGAGTTCGCCAGGAGTGGGCAGGCCGGTGAGCTCAATGATATCGAATGCATTGGCTTCGTGATGGACATTGCCGGTCATCCACTCCAGGGCCCATGTCTTCGGATCTCTGTTGTATCCTTTGATGTGTAGGGTGGCATAGAATTGCAACAGAAGCTCTTCATTCCAGTGCTCTTCATCAGTTATAAACTGCAGCAGACCCACTTGCTTGAAGCAATCCAGCGCTTCCTCTAAACAGGGCAGACCAGCAATAGCTTCAACATCAAGGCTCTTGTGCGGGAAGATGCGACCTTGGTTATATAGGATGCATGAATAGTAGCTGCGCTGAGGATAGCTCCAGAACCTATCTGATGAAATCCTTTCCCTTGAATAGGGGTTCTTGGAGCTGTTGAAGAACGTATTGTCTGCCTTGAAGCTATTGATGTCAAAGGAGCCAGGTGCTGATGCAGGACCTGGGAACCTTGGCAGCCTTGGGACTGGCTTCTGGACATGAGGCCTGTGCTCAACATGGTAATCAAATTGAGGACCAGCAGCAGACTCAGGAACAGAAGTGTCTGGATTAGTAGCTTTGTTGTCTGCTGAAGCTTTTGGTGGGGAGGGCTCCACATTGGCTTCAGTGTTGGTTGTGGCAGCCTCAACATTTTCAGCCTCCGCTTGACTAGCTGGAGGGTCAGTCACAAGCACGTTCTCCTGGAGAACTGCTTCTTGGTGGAGCATAGGAGTGGGCTCTTGTGGTGCGTCTTCTGCGGCTGATGCAGCCGGAATGTCTTCAGCATAGACTTGAGGCCTTGGACCTTTGCGAAGCCTGCGGAATGTAGACGATGCCTGTGGGGTTGGAGTGGGCTGGGCCTCATTGTCTTCTCCCTCTTGAGGGCGATCCGCCCATGATGCATCTTGTGCAATTGGTGTCAGAGGACGACCAATGCTGATGAGTTCGCTTTGTTCATACTGAGGAAGGGCTGCATCATCTTGTACATTGTCCTGATGACCAATGTCTTCAGCAGCAATGGGGTCGGCTGCTGGTATGTCTTCAGCTTCAGGAGCCTCTGTGGAAGCAGGCTCATGAACTGTCAGTTGTCGTTCTGCGTTGGGGTGAACCATTGAGATAGGTTCAACTATCAAGGGCTCTGTGGGAGCAGCCCGAGATTTCTTGATCTTTCGCTTCTTCTTGCTGGGGGCAGTAGGAGAGGCTTCAGAGCTTTTCCTCTTCCTGGCTTCAGCCTCAGCAGTTCTTGTCTTCTTGAGCTCTGAAGCTGTTGACCGGCTTTTTGGCTTCGAGCCAGTCGTTGCAGTTGGGAAGACAATTGGAACTGCTTCTTGCCTAGGTGCCTCTGGTTCAGCCATAGCAGGCTTCTTCTTCTTCTTCGCGGCCATCTTGGGGTCGATGCCAGGACGCCCGAGTGCCTTGCGCTTCTCAGCCTCATTGTAGGCTTGTACACATCTTTCAGCCAGAGACTTCATCCGCTCACGTGAACCCTGAGCTTCTGCACGCTTCTTCAGAAAATTTTCCTTTAGCTCATGCAACATGGTCTTGAAGCTCTTCACTTCTTGCACGCTCCTGGCCATATTCTTCTTGAACTGAGCCTTTTCATGATCAATTTTCTGCTTCAGTTCAACAATGCGCTGGGCAATGGCAAGTTCTGAAGTAATTGCGCCTTGGAAGGCGACGCTGAGGCCGACAGGCAGCTGCAGATCTTCGAAGCTTATGTTTGGTGTGGCAAACCATTCGATGATGAAGTTGTGGATGATGGCGACATCAAAGAGAGGCAAATTGTTGAAGATTTCAGCTTCTTCTTTGCTCTTGATGAGCTTCTCTAGAGCGTCATCTCCAAGATCTTCATCACTTGACAGATCAATGGCTTCGCTGCGCAGAATGGCAGCAGCTGTGAGCTCTTTGCTGGTGTGTGGCTAAGGCACCTTGGCCTTCTAGGGCTTGGAGACGCGGGATACGTCTTCAGACTGCACACTGTCTTCAGGAGGTGCAGTTGCCAATGGCTTCGCCCTTGAGATTTTTGATGAAGGGGCCGGCTTTGAAGCTTTTGGCTTCTTCGACTGCTTTGGCTTCGGTACAGCAGGAGCTTCATCAGACTCAGAGTCAGCTGGAGGGTCATTCACGGCAGTCCCTTGGACTAAGATGCGGGTGATGAGGCCCTCAAGGTTGGCATACGGACCGATGATATTGGGTTCTGCGTAGCGTGTGCCATCTGCCCTTGGTGCGGAGGGGCCAGGGTTGAAGTCTAACCCCCACTTCTTCTTGTCCTGCTTCGCTGATTGTTGGGCAAACTGGAAGTTGCGCTTGAACAGATTGTCGTCACGACACCAGAGTAGTGACGACGGATGTGCATCATCAGGCTGTGGCCCACGAACCATGCATGGATAGAAGCTTTGGGCAATAGCTTCATCTCTGGTCCTGGGTACAAGGTTCTTGTATAAGATGTTTCCCCACGGTCTTTTGATGGCACTTTTCTCAGCATACTCTTGGGTTGTGAAGCGGTATTGAACCATTGTTCAGCCCAACAGCGTCGAATCCATTGGATTCGGGTCTTGCGCTGCCCATAATTCTCTTCAGGATCTGTTTTATACATTTCTGCCAGGTCTTCAGGCAGATCTTTGGAAGTTCCTCCACGTCTCTGTCTGCCCCCCTTCCTTGCTACTGCTTCTGAAGCCATAAACATTAACTTGAAAGGCTTCAAAACTTTCAAAGGCTTCAAAGGCTTTCTTTTGCTGGACCAACAGGAACTAGCTTCAGGAGAATTTATGTGATGCTGTAGGAATTCTGCAAATGAATGCAGACTATGAGAACCGAAGGATTCTCCCACGGGCATGTACCTGTGACAGCATTAAGGTGCGAGGGAAGGGGAAGAGGTCATATGCATTCTCAGAAGGTTTTGAAGATTAATCAGTTTAGAAGACATTGAACTCATCGTGCGAAGACATTCACTCATAGATAAGAAGTTGGTTCCAGATTTGTACGAACCCACAGATCAGTACAAGTGAGGAATCTAACTACTTCATGAAGCACAAGTGAATATACTAGGCATGTTATGAGATGCAGATTGAGAGATCTAACTTGTGTGAAGAGAAACTTCTTATAGTAGAAAGTGACAGAACCATGAGATCAAAAGGGGCTGTAAAAAGAAGTTTTATTTACCACACTTGGAACTGCTAGACGGAGTGGGAGATGATGCCGAGCAGTTCAGTCCTCCGTGCCCTAACTTGGTGACGGAAGACACCTACGGTGACGGCGGAGAGAACGATGTCCGCGGTCGGCGTGAGGACGGCGTCGGAGAGGTTGCGGCAGCGAAGCGCTTCGTCATCGGCGTCGTCAAGAGCTAGCGGTGGCGCTAGGGTTCGTGCGAGGGTGGAAGAAGGAGATAATGACCGCGGTAAGTGTGAATTTATAGGCACAGGGGCGGCACTGTGCTATTACACAGGTGCCCCTGGCGATTCGCATCTGAGAAACGCGTGGCCAGTTTGCGGAAGTTTGGGGTTTGTTCCACGTCCCACGCACGCCTGGATTGTCGGGCGGTCATTCCTGCTTCTCCGGATTTTATGTGGAGGAATGAGCATTTAAAACGGACTTTATGGTTGTCTCTATATCTTCTGCTGAGAAGGATGCAGTGAAGACATTCGACAGTTTCAATAGAATGCATTTGACTTGGAGAGACAGAGTTTGAGATAGAAAGCATAGAGAGATTAGGGTCCGATCACATTCACTTAGTTCAAAAGATTCAACCAAGAAGACATAGCTATAAGTGAATGCTGTAGAGGACAGAACACTAGTATGTATATATCTATATAATCAACGTAGTGAAGATATTGCAAGGTAACGCCACTAGTGAAACACTTCAAAATAGAACGTTTGGTGGTGGCGTTACCCACCGTATAGGAAGTATTAGACCCAGACACGGCGCACAATTATCGTGGCGCTCCGAAGTCAAATTCCACATTGATGTATTCACACTTAGAATGTATGTCTTCATTGATTGAAGATATACTTCACTTCGTGTGTTGCACATCTAAGTCATCATATGCATAAGTGTTAGGATGTGTGCCTGATCACAGGACATTTGAGGATTCCAGGATATTTAGCTCACACCGTAACTTGCAAAACCTCTTCTCATCTAAGGGCTTGGTGAAGATATCTGCCAATTGCTCTTCAGTGTTGACGTGTATGATATCAATGTCTTCCTTCACAACATGATCTCTGAGAAAGTGATGACGAATTTCAATGTGCTTTGTCTTCGAGTGCTGAACTGGGTTGTTGGCAATCTTGATGGCGCTTTCGTTGTCGCAGTAAAGTGGTACTTGCTTCAGATGAATGCCATAATCCTTAAGTGTTTGCTTCATCCACAGAAGCTGAGCACAGCAAGATCTAGCAGCAATGTATTCAGATTCAGCAGTGGAGAGAGATACACAGTTCTGCTTCTTTGAAGACCAACATACAAGTGATCGTCCCAGAAAGTGACATGTGCCTGATGTAGACTTGCGATCAACTTTGTCACCAGCATAATCAGCATCCGAAAATCCAACCAAATCAAACTCTGAGCCCTTTGGATACCATAATCCTAGAGTTGGGGTGTGAGCCAAATATCGAAGAATTCGCTTCACAGCTAAGTGATGCGACTCCTTTGGTGCCGCTTGAAATCGAGCACACATGCAAACACTAAGCATAATATCTGGCCTAGATGCACATAAATAAAGCAAAGAACCAATCATGGAGCGGTATACCTTTTGATCGAACTCTTTACCATTGTCGTCAGGACCTAGATGATGTTTGGCTGGCATTGGTGTTGTGAAGCCTTTGCAGTCTTGCATACCGAACTTCTTCAGGCAATCTTTGAGATACTTCTCTTGAGATATGAAGATGCCATTGCGTTGTTGTCGTATTTGAAGACCAAGGAAGAACTTCAGCTCCCCCATCATGGACATCTAATATTGCTCTTGCATCATATATCCAAACTCTTCACTGTACTTCTGATTGGTGCAGCCGAAGATAATGTCATCCACATATATTTGGCACACAAATAGTTCACCATCATATGTCTTCGTGAAAAGAGTGGGATCCAGGGAGCTAGGTATGAAGCCTTTGCTCTTCAGGAAGTATTTGAGTGTGTCATACCAGGCCCTAGGGGCTTGTTTGAGGCCATACAGTGCCTTGTTGAGCTTGTATACCATGTCAGGATGTTCTGGATTTTCAAAGCCAGGCGGTTGTGCAACATACACTTCTTCTTCAATCTTGCCATTGAGAAAGGCACTTTTCACATCCATTTGATATAGAAGTATGTTATGATGATTTGCATAGGCCAGCAGTATGCGTATGGCTTCAAGCCTAGCCACAGGAGCAAATGTTTCATCGAAGTCAATGCCCTCCACTTGAGTATATCCTTGAGCAACGAGACAAGCTTTGTTTCTGACAACTTGACCATGCTCATCTTGCTTGTTGCGGTATATCCATTTGGTGCCTATTATGTTGTGCTTCCGTGGATCAGGACGCTTGACCAGTTCCCATACATTATTCAGCTCAAACTGTTGAAGCTCTTCTTGCATAGCTTGAATCCATTCAGGTTCCATGAAGGCTTCTTCAACTTTCTTGGGTTCTGATATTGATACGAATGCGAAGTGCCCACAGAAATTTGCTAGCTGAGTTGCCCTTGAACGAGTGAGTGGACCAGGTGCATTGATGTTGTCAATTATTCTGTCAATCTGCACTTCATTGGCAACACGAGGATGTACAGGGCGAAGACTTTGCTCTTGCTGATCTGTGTTGTTGTTGGGAGGAATGTCTTCAGGCTGAGCATTGTCTTCATGTTGATCAGGTGCTGAGATGATAAGTTCTTCTTTAGGATGAGCTTCAGAAGGTATAATCTCTCCAGTTCCCATAAGCTTGATTGATTCACTAGCTGGAACTTCATCTAGCACATTTGGCAGTTGCTCTCTTTGTGAACCATTTGTCTCATCGAACCGCACATCCACTGTTTCAACCACTTTGTAATGAAAGAGATTGAAGACTCTGTAGGAGTGCGAATCCTTTCCATATCCAAGCATAAAGCCCTCATGTGCTTTTGGTGCAAACTTTGAGGTGTGGTGTGGGTCCTTGATCTAGCACCTTGCGCCAAATACTCTGAAGTAACTGACATTTGGCTTCTTGCCAGTTAGGAGTTCATAAGATGTCTTGTTCAGAAGCTTGTGAAGATAAACACGATTGATTGTATGGCATGTAGTGTCAATGGCTTCAGTCCAGAATTTTCTTGGAGTCTTGTATTGATCTAGCATTGTTCTGGCCATCTCAGTGAGTGTTCTGTTCTTGCGTTCGACGACGCCATTCTGCTGTGGCGTGTACGGAGCTGAGAATTCATGTGTGATGCCCAAGGTATCAAGATATGTATCAAGGCCAGTGTTCTTGAATTCAGTGCCATTGTCACTTCTGATGTGTTTTATCTTGGCGCCAAAATTGTTCATAGCACGATTGGCGAAGCGTCTGAAGACATCCTGCACTTCAGTCTTGTAAAGGATTATGTGCACCCAAGTATATCTAGAGTAATCATCAACAATGACGAAGCCATAGAGGCAAGCAGTAGTAGTAAAAGTTGAGTAGTGAGTGGGACCGAAAAGATCCATGTGGAGCAGTTAAAGGGTTGAGTAGTAGTCATGATTGTCTTCGAAGGATGTTTTGCCCTCGTCATCTTCCCTGCTTCACAGGCACCGCATAAGTGATCTTTCTTGAACTTGACGCCCTCGATGCCTATGACATGCTTCTTCTTCGCAAGGGTGTGGAGGTTCCTCATGCCATCATGCCCAAGCCTCCGATGCCAAAGCCAGCATTCTTAAGCTTTTGCAAGAAGACATACTGCAAGTTGTGGCCCTGCTGAGAAATCTACCACGTACAGATCATCTTTTCGATACCCTTCAAACACTAGAGACTTGTCAGATTCCATTAGTACTAGGCAACGATATTTTCCAAACATTACGATCATGTTCAAATCGCAAAGCATTGAGACAGACATTAAGTTGAAGCCAAGGGATTCAACAAGCATGACTTTATCCATGTGTTGATCCTTTGAGATTGCAACTCTACCTAGACCCAATACCTTACTTTTACCAGTGTCAGCAAATGTGATGTGGCTCTTGTCGGATGGACGTAAGGTTGAGTCCATAAGAAGGCTTCTTTTGCCAGTCATGTGATTTGTACACCCACTGTCAATAATCCATTCTGAAGACTCTGAAGACGCTGGTGTCGTACCCTACAGTGCAGTTAGGGGGATAGGCTTCACGAAGAGAATTTTGAAGCAAAAACATTTGACGAACCAGTGGGTTATGAAAACTTAGATCCATATTAGGACTAATAGGGAGAGTAGCATGCGATTCAGGAACGAAGTACATAATGATGCCATTTGGGCATTTTATCTTGTGCCCTACAAGATTTTTAAGGTCCGCAGCAATAGCGTCAGAAGATTTTGGTTTTCTGCTGGAGACCTTTCCCTGCAAAAGAGAGTTAAGCCTTCTTAACCACCCACATCTTCAAGGGTGGCTTAGAAGCAATAAGTCTAAGTGCAGCATCTGAAAATTTTGGCTTTGAAGCCTTAGCAAACAGTCTTGCAGGTGGACAATAGTACTCATAAGAATAAGCAGAATAATTTTTGGTCATATGAACATGACGGTTTGATGAACCGCTCTCATATTCATATGCCTGAGTATGGTTTTCCTGCAAAACATTTGCATTCGTGTGACTCAGGTGAGTCCTCTGTTTGTATGAAGCCTTTGGACCGTATGAAGCCTTTGGTCTGAGGTTTGTCTTCTTCAAGTGAGGTGTCATGAAGACATTCACAGGAAGATTTTCCAGACACTTTTTCGGAACCCAGATCTTCTTCATAGGCGGTCCATTCCTGCAGTTAGTACTAATGTACCTGGCAAACACTTCACCATTCTGATTCTTAAACAGTTTATAGTTTGCATCAAAGGATTCATCAATGATAATGGGGTTAGCACAAGTGAAGCCAGATAAATTGGATGGATCTGCTGAAAATTCCTTTGTAGCAACCCATGTGGTTTTGGGGTACTGCTCAGGTTTCCAGTAAGAGCCATCTGCATTTATTTTCCTTACGAACCCAACACCCTCTTTCCTAGGGTTTCGGTTCAGAATCTGCTTCTTGAGGACATCACATAATGTCTGATGTCCTTTAAGACTTTTGTACATCCCTGTTTCAAGCAATGTCTTCAACCTAGCATTTTCATCAGCAATAGCAGTGGTATCCTCAGCAGAGGGGTTAGTTACCACATCAACAGTTGAATATGTTGCAACAACAGTAGTAGTGGAACATTCAGCAACAGAAGTAGCATTATCACGCTCAATGCATTTAAGACATGGTGGTTCAAATCCTTCCTGAGCGGAACTGATCTTTTCGGCGCGAAGTGACTCGTTTTCCTTTTGAAGATCTTCATGAGCCGCTCTCAATTTCTCAAGTTCTTGCTTCCTTTGAAGATAATCATAGGAAAGCTTTTCATGAGTTGTTGAGAGAGTATCAAGACGATCTTCAAGTTCCTGACACTTAACGTGAAGATTTTTTATGTCTTCAATTAAGGATTCAGATCGAGTCATTTCAGCACCCAACAGGTCATCGCTTCTGTCTAGCAGTTTTTGAATATGTTCCATAGCTTACTGTTGTTCAGTTGCAATTTTAGCAAGTGTTTTGTAGCTGGGTTTTGAATCACAATCAGAGTCATCGTCACTAGATGTTTGATAGCGAGTAGTGCGTGTGTTTACCTTGGCACCGCGTGCCATGAAGCAGTAGGTAGGAGTGGAGTCGTTCTTGTCATTTGCATCGGTGTCAGTGATGAAGTCATTGTCTTCAGTGTTGAAGATGGACTTGGTGACGTATGCTGTAGCCAGACTCACAATGCCAGAATCAGACTCCTCCTCAGACTCCACCTCTGCCTCCTCAGAAGCGGACTCCTCCTCTGAATCCATTTCCTTGCCAACAAACGCACGTGCCTTGCCAGATGAGCTCTTCTTGTGTGATGAAGACTTTGAGGAAGACTTGGAAGAAGACTTTGAGTATTTCTTCTTCTTCTTGTCGTCAGAATCATATTCCTTGCTCTTCTTCTTCCTTCTGTTCTCATTGTCCCACTGCGGACACTCAGAGATGAAGTGTCCAGTTTTCTTGCACTTGTGACATGTTTTCTTCTTGGTGAATTTTTGGAACTTCTTCACTAGCATTGCAAGTTCCCTTCCAATGTCTTCAGGATCATCAGAACTGCTGTCAGATTCTTCTTCAGATGAGGAAACAGCTTTTGCCTTCAAGGCACGAGTTCGCCCATAGTTTGGACCGTAGATATCTCTTTTCTCAGAAAGCTAAAACTCATGTGTGTTGAGCCTCTCAAGTATGTCAGACGGATCGAGTGTCTTGAAATCATGACGTTCTTGAATCATCAGGGCTAGGATGTCAAACGAACTATCAAGTGATCTCAGCAGCGTCTTGACGATTTCATGTTTGGTGATCTCAGTGGCGCCGAGGGCTTGAAGCTCATTTGTGATGTCAGTGAGCCGGTCAAATGTGTGCTGGACATTCTCATTGTCATTTCGCTTGAAGCGGTTGAAGAGGTTAAGAAGAACACTGATTCTCTGATCTCTCTGGGTTGAGATGCCTTCATTGACCTTGGAGAGCCAGTCCCAGACCAGCTTGGATGTCTTCAAGGCACTCACACGGCCATACTGTCCTTTTGTCAGATGACCACAGATGATATTTTTGGCAGTAGAGTCCAGTTGAGTGAACTTCTTAACATCACCAGCAGTGACACCTTCTCCAGCCTTGGGAACGCCGTTCTCGACGACATACCATAGGTCGACGTCAATGGCTTCAAGATGCATGCGCATCTTATTCTTCTAGTAGGGATATTCAGTTCCATCGAAGACGGGGCACGCAGCGGAGACTTTGATTATCCCTGCAGTCGACATAGCTAAACTCCAGGTGGTTAAACCAAATCACATGGAACAAGGGAGCACCTTGCTCTTTGAAAGTGCGTTATATCGACTAGAGGGGGGTGAATAGGCGATTTTTATGAAAGTCTTCAAAACATGGGAGTTATGAAGACAAACAGCGAAGATTGCCTATTACTATGCAGCGGAAGTTAGATTACACTAGGCAAGCCATGGTCAAGTATTCAATAGAGTGAAAGCACAATGACAAAACAGCTGCAGTGTAATAAGGATCAGGTAGGAAGAAGTTATGAAGCCAAACAGATCATACATTCACGTTGTGAAGACAAAAGATAGAGCAAGCATGCAATGGCTTCACAATGAGTAACAGTAAGAAGGAAGTGAAGATGAAACCAGTGACTCGTTGAAGACAATGATGTGTTGGACCAGTTCCAGTTGCTGTGACAACTGTACGTCTGGTTGGAGCGGCTAGGAAACCTTAGGACACACAGTCCCGGACACCCAGTCCTGAACACGCAGCTCAGGACACCAAGTCCTCACCGTATTCTCCTTGAGCTAAGGTCACACAGTCCTCGCCCAATCACTCTGGTAAGTCTTCAAGGTAGACTCCCAAACCTTCACAGACTTCGTTCACTGGCAATCCACAATGTCTCTTGGATGCTCTGAACGCGACGCCTAACCATCTGGAGGATTAACAGTCCTCAAGTGTAATAAGTCTTCAGATCACACAGACAAGAAGACTTAAGTGATGCCCAATGTTCTCTGGCTCTGGGTGGTTAGGGCTTTTCTCCTCGCTAGGAATTTTCTCTCAAAGGCTTCGAGGTGGGTTGCTCTCAAACGACAAAAGCCGTGCACTGAAATCTGAGCAGCCAACCGTTTATGGTTGTAGGGGGTGAGCTATTTATAGCCACTTGGCAACCCGACCTGATTTGTCCGAAATGACCCTGGGTCACTAAGGAACTGACACGTGTCTCAACGGTCAGATTTCAAACTCTCATGGCAACTTTACTTGGGCTACAAGCAAAGCTGACTTGTCCGGCTCTGGACAAGATTCGCTCTCATTGTCTTCACTCGAAGACATAGGTTTTTGTTTTAGGCATCACTTCAGTCATTCTGACTGGTTCTCCTGGACCCCACTTAACAGTACGGTGGTTCCTATGACTCAACACAAAAGACAAAGAACTACGAAAGATCTAAGTCTTCGAGCTCCATGGGCTTCATAACGTGTCTTCTTTTGTCATAGTCTTCAATGTGAATATCTTCATATACCACCTTTGGCTTCAATGTCTTCATACATTTTAGGGGTCATCTCTGGTAGTAAAACCGAATCAATGAGGGACTTCTACCCGTGTTATCCTGCAATTCTCACAAACACATTAGTCCCTCAACCAGGTTTGTCGTCAATACTCCAAAACCAACTAGGGGTGGCACTAGATGCACTTACAAATTGTGTGATAACAATTATGAATCTTGTCTTTGACAGTACCAAAGTGAAATGCTTTGCTCTTTATCACACTAACCTATCTCACGAAGTTCCGTTAAGTTTTGTGTGATTGAAGTTTTCAAGTTTTGGGTGAGATGTCGATATGAGGAGAATAAGGAGTGACAAGACCCTAAGTTTGGGGATGCCCAAGGCACCCCAAGTTAATATTCAAGGAAGATCCAAGCAACTAAGCTTGGGGATGCCCCGGAAGGCATCCCCTCTTTCGTCTCCAACATTATCGGTAACCTCACTTGGAGCTATGTTTTCATTCATCACATGATATGTGTTCTGCTTGGAGAGTCAATTTATTTTGTTAGGATTTGCTTTCTGTTATTTAGAATAATGTTTTTCATCCTCCTTTTCAGTAAAAATGTCAAGTTTAGCCTTTGCCATGCTTATTTTGCAAGTCTACATGTTGCTGTTTCAAAACAAAAGGTTTATAGATGTTACAAAAATTCCCTAGAAAAGTCGAAATGTGATAAAATGTTGATTTTTTTTGCAAAATAATCTCTGATAAATTTTCTACAGTGTGGGAAATTTTCAAAACTTTTGGAGTTAGGGAAGTATTTATACTATTGCATTCTTTACAGACTATACTGTTTTGCCAGATTGCTGTGATGTTTGCATTGTTTGCATATGTTTGCTTGTTTAGTGATCCTATTTGAGGATAGGAGTATTAATATGCAGATGCATTTAGTATGCAATGTTGAATAATAATTTTAGTGATTTGCTACAGTAGAGAATGATAAGGTTTTTGCATTGGTTTATACTAACTTATCTCACGAGTTCTTGTTGAGTTTTGTGTGGATGAAGCTTTTGAAATTTAGGAAAACCGTGGTATGAGAAGAATTAAGGAGACACAAAAGCTCAAGCTTGGCGACTCCCGAGGCATCCCAAGATAATATTTCAAGAGGTATCAAGCGTCTAAGCTTGGGGATGCCTGAGGGAGTCTTGGACTAAGGGGTCCTCGGGTGTCCGATCTATTGGATATGGGCCGGACTGATGGGCTGTAAAGATACGAAGACCGAAGACTCTACCCATGTCCCGATAGGACTCTCCTTGGCGTGGAAGGCAAGCTTGGCGATCAACTATGAAGATTCCTTTCTTTGTAACCGACCTTGTGTAACCCTAGATCCCTCATGTGTCTATATAAACCAGAGGGCTAGGTCCGTAGATACATCCTCATAATCATAGCTAGGTTAGACTTTTAGGGTTTAGCCATTACGATCTCATGGTAGGTCAACTCTTGTAATACTCATATTCATCAAGATCAATCAAGTAGGAAGTAGGGTATTACCTTCATAGAGAGGGCCCGAACCTGGGTAAACATTGTATCCCTCGTCTCCTGTTACCATCGATCCTAGACGCACAGTTCGGGATTGTGACGCCCCCGATTCAATCGTACACTAATCATACACGCAAACGTGTACGATCAAGATCAGGGACTCACGGGAAGATATCACAACACAACTCTACAAAAAAAATAAGTCATACAAGCATCATATTACAAGCCAGGGGCCTCGAGGTCTCGAGTACAAGAGCTCGATCATAGACGAGTCAGCGGAAGCAACAATATCTGAGTACAAACATAAGTTAAACAAGTTTGCCTTAAGAAGGCTAGCACAAACTGGGATACAGATCGAAAGAGGCGCAGGCCTCCTGCCTGGGATCCTCCTAAACTACTCCTGGTCATTGTTAGCGACCTGCACGTAGTAGTAGGCACCTCCAGTGTAGTAGGAGTCGTCGTCGATGGTGGCGTCTGGCTCCTGGACTCCATCGTCTTGTTGCAACAATCAGGTATAGAAAGGGGGAAAAGAGGGAGCAAATCAACCGTGAGTACTCATCCAAAGTACTCGCAAACAAGGAGCTACACTACATATGTATGCATTGGTATAAATTGGAAAAGGGGTATCATATGTGGAGTGAAATGCAGAATGCCAGAATAAGAGGGGGATAGCTAGCCCTGTCGAAGACTATGCTTCTGGCCATCTCCATCTTGCAGCATGTAGAAGAGAGTATATGGTAAGTTCACCAAGTAGCATCGTATAGCATAATCCTATCCGGTGATCCTCCCCTCGTCGCCCTGTGAGAGAGCGATCATCGGTTGTATCTGGCACTTGGAAGGGTGTGTTTTAGTAAGTATCCGGTTCTAGTTGTCATAAGGTCAAGGTACAACTCCGTGTCGTCCTTTTACCGAGGGACACGGCTATTCGAATAGATCAACTTCCCTGCAGGGGTGCACCACATTTCCCAACGCTCGATCCCCTTTGTCCGGACACACTTTTCTGGGTCATGCCCGGCCTCGGAAGATCAACACATCGCAGCCCTACCTAGGCACAACAAAGAGGTCAGCACGCCGGTCTAAATCCTATGGTGCAGGGGTCTGGGCCCATCGCCCGTTGCACACCTGCATGTTGCGAACGCGGCCGGTAAGCAGACCTAGCCTCCCTAATACAAGAGCAGGCGTTCCAGTCCAATCCGGCGTGCGCTGCTCAGTCGCTGACATCACGAAGGCTTCGGCTGATACCACGACGTCGAGTGCCCATAACTATTCCCGCGTAGTTGGTTAGTGCGTATGGGCCAGTGGCCAGACTCAGATCAAATACCCAGATCTCGTTAAGCGTGTTATCTTGAAGTAAACGCGAACGCTAACCAGGGTCAGGCCCACCTCTCTCCTAGGTGGTCTCAACCCACCCTGTCGCTCCGCCACAAAGATCCACCTAGAGGGCCGTCGGGACAAAGGTCCTTTCAGCCCCAATCCGTGAATCACTCATGGGTACTCTACGAGCCGACCCGTCTTTAGTCATCACATGTATCAGGTATAAGATGTTGGGGAACGTTGCAGAAAACAAAAAAAATTCTCTACGTTTCACCAAGATCTATCTATGGAGTCATCTAGCAACGAGAGGGGAGTGCATCTACATACCCTTGTAAATCGCGAGCGGAAGCGTTCAAGAGAACGGGGATGATGGAGTCATACTCGCCGTGATCCAAATCACCGATGACCAAGTGCCGAACGGACGGCACCTCCGCGTTCAACACACGTACGGAGCGGATGACGTCTCCTCCTTCTTGATCCAGCAAGGGGGAAGGAGAGGTTGACGGAGATCCAGCAGCAGGACGGCGTGGTGGTGGATGCAGCAGTGATCGCAGCAGGGCTTCGCCGAGCTTCTACGAGAGGGAGAGGGAGGTGCCAAGGCTTCAGGGTGCGGCTGCCCTCCCTCCCCCCTCTTTATATAGGCCCCCTAGGGGGGTGCGCCAGCCCTAGGAGATGGGACCTCCTAGGGGGGCGGCGGCCAAGGGGGGTGGAGTGCCCCCCAAGGCAAGTGGAGGCGCCCCCTCCCCTAGGGTTCCCAACCCTAGGCGCATGGGGGCCCAAGGGGGGGGGGGGCGCACCAGCCCACTATGGGCTGGTTCCCTCCCCACTTCAGCCCATGGGGCCCTCCGGAATGGGTGGCCCCACCCGGTGGACCCCCGGGACCCTTCCGGTGGTCCCGGTACAATACCATTGACCCCTGAAACTCTCCCGATGGCCGAAACTGCACTTCCTATATATAATTCTTCACCTCCGGACCATTCCGGAACTCCTCGTGACGTCCGGGATCTCATCCGGGACTCCGAACAACTTTCGGGTTACTGCATACTCATATCTCTACAACCCTAGCGTCACCGAACCTTAAGTGTGTAGACCCTACGGGTTCGGGAGACATGTAGACATGACCGAGATGACTCTCCGGTCAATAACCAACAGCGGGATCTGGATACCCATGTTGGCTCCCACATGCTCCTCGATGATCTCATCGGATGAACCACGATGTCGAGGATTCAAGCAACCCCGTATACAATTCCCTTTGTCAATCGGTACGTTACTTGCCCGAGATTCGGTCGTCGATATCCCAATACCTCGTTCAATCTCGTTACCGGCAAGTCACTTTACTCGTACCGTAATGCATGATCCCGTGACCAGACACTTGGTCACTTTGAGCTCATTATGATGATGCATTACCGAGTGGGCCCAGAGATACCTCTCCGTCATATGGAGTGACAAATCCCAGTCTTGATCCATGTCAACCCAACAGACACTTTCGGAGATACCCGTAGTATACCTTTATAGTCACACAGTTACGTTGTGACGTTTGGTACACCCAAAGCACTCCTACGGTATCCGGGAGTTACACGATCTCATGGTCTAAGGAAAAGATACTTGACATTGGAAAAACTCTAGCAAACGAACTATACGATCTTGTGCTATGTTTAGGATTGGGTCTTGTCCATCACATCATTCTCCTAATGATGAGATCTTGTTATCAATGACATCCAATGTCCATAGTCAGGAAACCATGACTATCTGTTGATCAACGAGCTAGTCAACTAGAGGCTTACTAGGGACATGTTGGTGTCTATGTATTCACACATGTATTACGATTTCCGGATAACACAATTATAGCATGAATAAAAGACAATTATCATGAATAAGGAAATATAATAATAATCCTTTTATTATTGCCTCTAGGGCATATTTCCAACAGTCTCCCACTTGCACTAGAGTCAATAATCTAGTTACATTGTGATGAATCGAACACCCATAGAGTTCCGGTGTTGATCATGTTTTGCCCTAGGGAGAGGTTTAGTCATTCAGATCTGTATGTACTTTACAAATATCTATGTCTCCATCTTGAACATTTTCACGAATGGAGTTGAAGCGACGCTTGATGTGCCTGGTCTTCTTGTGAAACCTGGGCTCCTTGGCAAGTGCAATAGCTCCAGTGTTGTCACAGAAGAGTTTGATCGGCCCCGACGCATTGGGTATGACTCCTAGGTCGGTGATGAACTCCTTCACCCAAATTGCTTCATGTGCTGCCTCCAAGGCTGCCATGTACTCCGCTTCACATGTAGATCCCGCCACGAAGCTCTGCTTGCAGCTGCACCAGCTTACTGCTCCACCATTCAACATATACACGTATCCGGTTTGTGACTTAGAGTCATCCAGATCTATGTCGAAGCTAGCGTCGACGTAACCCTTTACGACGAGCTCTTCGTCACCTCCATAAACGAGAAACATGTCCTTAGTCCTTTTTAGGTACTTCAGGATATTCTTGACTGCTGTCCAGTGTTCCTTGCCGGGATTACTTTGGTACCTTCCTACCAAACTTACGGCAAGGTTTAGATCAGGTCTGGTACACAGCATGGCATACATAATAGACCCTATGGTTGAGGCATAGGGGATGACACTCATCTCTTCTATATCTTCTGCCATGGTCGTACATTGAGCTGAGCTCAATTTCACACCTTGCAACACAGGCAAGAACCCCTTCTTAGACTGATCCATATTGAACTTCTTCAATATCTTATCAAGGTATGTGCTTTGTGAAAGACCTATGAGGCGTCTTGATCTATCTCTATAGATCTTGATGCCTAATATATAAGCAGCTTCTCCAAGGTCCTTCATTGAAAAACTCTTATTCAAGTAGGCCTTAATGCTGTCCAAAAGTTCTATATCATTTCCCATCAAAAGTATGTCATCTACATATAATATGAGAAATGCTACAGAGCTCCCACTCACTTTCTTGTAAACGTAGGCTTCTCCATAAGTATGCATAAACCAAACGCTTTGATCATCTCATCAAAGCGAATGTTCCAACTCCGAGATGCTTGCACCAGCCCATAAATTGAGCGTTGGAGCTTGCACACCTTGTCAGCATTCTTAGGATCGACAAAACCTTCCCGCTGCATCATATACAATTCTTCCTTAAGGAAACCATTAAGGAATACCGTTTTGACGTCCATTTGCCATATCTCATAATCATAGAATGCGGCAATTGCTAACATGATTCGGACGGACTTCAGCTTCACTACGGGTGAGAAAGTCTCATCGTAGTCAACCCCTTGAACTTGTCGATAACCCTTAGCGACAAGCCGAGCTTTATAGATGGTCACATTACCATCCGCGTCTGTCTTCTTCTTAAAGATCCATTTATTTTCTATGGCTCGCCGCTCAATGGGCAAGTCAGTCAAAGTCCATACTTCGTTTTCATACATGGATCCTATCTCGGATTTCATGGCTTCCAGCCATTTGTCGGAATCCGGGCCCGCCATCGCTTCTTCATAGTTCGAAGGTTCACCGTTGTCTAACAACATGATTTCCAAGACAGGGTTGCCGTACCACTACTCTAATGCAAGTAGTAGAGATAATAATAGGCGATATCTGGTGATCAAGGGGGGGGGGCTTGCCTGGTTGCTCTGGCAAGAAGGAGGTGTCATCGACACCGTAGTCAAACTGGGGTCGCCGGCAGTCTCGGGGTCCACCAGAAAGGGGTAACGGAGGGGGAATAGCATAAATAATAGAGCAATCAAAGTATCACAAAGCATAACAAGACAATACGCGGTGCTAGAGGTGACCTAACGTGGTACTAAGTGATACCGGCAAAGGGGAGAAACATCCGGGGAAGTATCCCCGGTGTTTCGCGTTTTCGGGCAAATGAACCAGAAGGGGAAAGTTGTGTGTTAGCTATGCTAGGGATGCGTGGCGGACGAATGGGCTGCGTATTCGGATCCGTCTCGTCGTTCTGAGCAACTTTCATGTATAAAATGTTTTCATCTGAGCTACGGCTTATTTTGTATGATTTTTCAAAGTTTTAATGAATTCTAGAATTATATAAATTTGAAATAAAATGGGTAAAATGCTACGGGTACACAGAGTGTGTACCCAGAAGTTCATCTCTTAGGCTGACAGGTGGGGTCCAGTTGACTGCACAGTCAGCAGTCAACTGGGACCGTTGACTAGTCAAAGGGGTCAACACGACCCACATGTTAGTGGCTGGTAGATTAAATTAACCTAGTTAATTAGTCTAGTTAACAGATTAGTTAATTTAATTAGCTAATTAATTAATTAAACATGTTTAATCATATATATACATATTTTTAATCTTTTCTTTTTCCATTATTTAACAGGGGCGGGCCCCAACTAGCAGTGGCCCAGGAGGCCACTGGAGCGAGCGAAACGGGCGCGGACGGGGCAAAGGCCCCGGGCGAGGCCAGCCAGGCCTGTGAGGAGGCCGGCCGTGTGGGCGCGCCGGCGAGCAGGAGCAGCGAGCAAAGGGCGCGCGACCGCGGGCGGGCCAGTGGCCACGGCGGGGGAAACGGCAACGGGGCGACGCGGGGAGGAGCTATGGGCAGAGCCGGCGAGGGACGGAGAGGGCGGCGCTGGCTGCAGCAATCTCTGCAGCGGCGGTGGAGCGAGGTAGTGCGGTGAGGGGAGGCGTCGGCCGCGGCGGCCAGACGCAGCAGCGGCGGCAGGGACATGCAGGCGAACGACGCAGAGTCAGGGCTTCGGGCGGCTGCGACGATGGCGGGAAGGGCGACAGCAGCAGCAACTGGCATCGGCAGGAGCAGCAGCAGCATAGCGGCGGACCATCAGTTGGTGGGAGCTGGCCCATGTGGCGGGCGCAGAGGGGCGAGGCGCGCCCTGGGCGCGCGCGTGCGTGCGGAAGCCGCGATGTGGTGCCGCCACGCAGAGGCAGGCATGGCGACAGGACGACGTGGGGGCGCAGCATTCGGAGGGGGGAGACGGACGGGGCCCGACGGGGAGCTCACCCCCGTTGAAGAGAAGAGGGCGGCGGGGTGCGGGGAGGACCGGCGAAGGAGAGGCGGGGACGAGGCAGTCGAGCGCGACGGGGGCGAGGACGACGCAGTCCGGCGGGGAGGCGGCGCCAGCAAGGTCGCGGGCGACCCGGCAAACGACAGCGAGGCGATTCGGTGGCGGCGACGTCGATGTTGCGGCGGGGCGCCGGCGTGAGGCGGGGCGGTCCAGTGACGGTAGCGGGCTCCAGGGCGCTGACGAGGAGCGGCGGGGTGGCACGCGGCATCGGCGTCGGCGGGGTCGGAGCGCGGCTTCCCCGATCCCGATCCAGGCGAGGGAGGAGCGGGGCATGCGATGGGGTGGCGCCGGCGATTAGCGTCAGTGGTGGGGCACGGGATCCTCGGGCCGCAACAGCGCGGCGTGGTCGGGGTTGAGCCCCGATCCAATTCGGGGGGGGGGGCGAGAGAGGGGGGGGTGGGGGGGGGGGGGGAGTGGGTCGCTGGGAGGCCGAGTTGGACTAGGTTACGGGGTAGTGGGGGTTAGGTGGACCGGGGTGGGCCGACCAGGTGGGGTGGTCGACTGGGTCGAGGCCCAGTGAGGGAAGGGGGAGTTCTTTCTCCTTTTTTGTTTGGTTCTTTTCTTTTCTGTTATTCACTTAGCTAATGTTTTGTAAATTATTTTGCTAGCTAATGAGTTTTGTTTAGTACGAAACTTCACACATAATGTTATGCAATATTATTAGGTTGCACAACAAGTTTGAAATATTTTTGATTAGTTTAAATATTTGTTCAACCGCAAATGGTTAATTGAAATGAAGTTCGTTCATGTTTTAGTTAATTTAGAGGCACATGATTATTTCCAAACTATTGATTGATGCTCTATAATTAGTTAGTGAATATTTACAACCCTTTGAACATTTTTAAATCTCTGTTTGATGAATTTATAATTTGAATTTTTACTTAAATTTGAAATTGAACTCAGTTTGAAACGAGTGAGGTTTAGCAAAAATTAATCATGATGACCTGACATCACTAGGAGGGCGTTACTATAGCTTAACTATCGGGGTGTCACAAATCTCCTCCAGTACAATAAATCTCGTCCCGAGATTTAGGAGGTGGAATAAGGGGGAAATGCCTGGTTATGAAATTCTAACGTATCTTCTCGGTCTGGTTGCTCTCCTCGAAGAGGTGGATCCATTACATTGATATTTTCATTTCTGTGCTTCAGGTCATGATGAAGTCGGCATCCTTTCTTCGGGAACTCCATCGTACTTACGAAAGACGAAAGGGTGGTTATTCCGGGAAAACGGACATCTACAAGGTTGACCATCTGGTCGATAACATCGGGGAAGGTGGGGGAGAGTAACTCCCGAATTGAAACTTAAGAAAATATCGAGAGCAAAGTAAGGAGGTATCATGAGAAGTTTCGAGCAGACATGCAATCGTTTGATGCCTGAAACAGGGGGTGAAAAGGGTTCGGAGCAACGGGAATAAGTATTGTGTCTGATACCAGAATTGATGATCTCTCGGGAAGGTGGCTCATGAATTACATACGAGGCCACGCGTGAAGAACAACCTTGGGAATAGGGGGTGTACTGGAGAGTCAGGTTTCAATCCTGGGACCTGTGGGTTATGGGCCCACCATGTGGGTTCAAAGAAGGAAGGGGGTTGACATCTTGCACGGTCATGATACTAAGGCATGTCAAAAAATAACCGGCCAGTTATGTTGGCAGCATCGTTGGTACCAAGGGCGAGGGACGAAGAGAACCATTTTCCTGCTCGTTGAAACGAGGCGGCCAATAGGCAAGGTTCTCGTCCATCGGTGGTCACCGGAATGTCATCAAAAATAGTAACAGGGTTACACTAGACATGATGGTATATCGAGGTGTTTACATAAGCAGAAGAATATTACTGCTTAGATCATATAGATCACAAGAAAGGTTAAATAAAACAATGGAAATGAAAATACAATTATCAATTTAAACAAAACAATGGAAAGGATAATGTGTTTAAACACATGTTTCAAGGGTATATCCTTCCCAAGAACAAGCAGAGCATGATATCCATGATAGGATATAATGTAGAAAACTCTTTAGGTAAGGGGAGAGAATTTCATGACATTGCCCATACAATGGTGTTTGGATAATTGAGCAGGAAACATTTAATATTGGGCTTCAAATGTTCTTGTTGAAAATCGAAGTACCACATACATGCTTTGAGATAGCATTGGCATGGTCTTCAAGCAAAGATCGAACTTGGATACACAAAGGACCCATTAGGAACAACATATAGAATAAGTCTTACAATTTCCCCATGGAAGAATGGCTAATCTTGTTAAAAAGGAAACTATAACAATAGGTCCTCCGACCAGGTGTGCTAGGCATGATATCACCTTACTGGGTTATATAAAGACCAATGTGATAACTCTTGGAAATATGTTCCAACCATCATATCTGGCCGAGATTCAGATCTAATTGGTGTCAGGATAACTCAGACTCAGGATGCCTGAGAAGAAAGGTGCAACATAGATTGTCGAGATGACATTGTAAGATTCTCGCGAATTGAACTATGGAAGCGAGTTCCAATACAAGAGTTCATCATTAAATGAAGGAGAGTTGAGGAGGTGGCTGATTGACTCAGTGACAATTCATTGAGATTTTCTAAAGATGGATTTCCACACTTATGTGAACAAGGGGATAGCATTTGTCGGATCAAATGATATAATGATGTATGCTAGAGGAAAAACATACACAATTAAACATTGGCTGAAAGGTGCACCCAAAATAGTGCTTAGGTAGTATGATCAATGTTAGAATGGTGATTCGATAATCAATGGCCTAAGGATGTAATGTTAACCATCAACTCCAAAGCAATAGGGTTGATAGAAGGACAGAATCCAAACAGCACCATTCACCTGTTGGTATCCCGGTTAGAAACAACACAAGAAAGAATGGTGATTGCGAGAAGCATCATGGCATCAAGAATTTCTTAAGAGGTGGTGAAATTCTCACGACATTCCTGACATAAAAGATGGTAATACTCCAAGGTAAAGAAGAACAAATGCTTGATAGCAAGGAACTCAAGGTACCACATGAAACATGAACAAGTTTGTGTTGGAGGGAGGGCAATAAAGTAGTCGATGATAACACAAATCATCGAGGGGCAAGGATGGTATTTCTTATCAAAAATTTGATAGATATCTCGAAAGAACCCAGAATGTTGATGATGATCACGACACCATTGTCGAGAGATTTCATGAAGATGTAATCGATCAACGATGACATCAAGTCAAAGGAATGACAAAGCCAAAGGTTATTGGAACCATAGATACGACACAAACTCGAAAGCAAGCTTGTTGTTTGAGGTGAAACGATAAGATAAGGAAGATCGACGTAAGCTTAGCTCATCATTGAAAGTTGTGCTCTGGGAATAAGGACTAGGTAGCACAGTTTAAGCTTTAACATGACGATGATAATGTAGCCAATCGGCTGGGAATGACATCAGCGAGTACAACTCGCAGGTAATAAGGATTACAAAGAGTAGTTGGACCGTAGGGCGGACTTGATTCAGTTATCGGTGTTTCAAGTGACAAACAACTCAAAACCCGGAGAAAATTGGAATCAGCGCGAAATAATAGTTGATGAAGAACTCACAAGAAGTTACGTAGTTCAGTGATATTCTTGAGATACCAGAGTGTAATACTCGACGGTAGAGCAGAGTAGACGGTGGACACGTGAAATGATCTGCAGAAGACAAGTACTTCATCTTGTTTGAGAAATGGAATCAAAGGAGAACAATCATGGTTGGAACCACGGTTGCAAAGGACCAAACATGGATACTAGATGAACTTATTTTGAGGAAATAGTTATTATTACAAGAAGCTTCCATGATAGGATCTACATCGTGTCCATGGGCATGAACACAAGTTCAAGGTCGACTCCCACTTCTTCAATGTATAACCTTCCATTCACCTCTCGCTTTTCGAAAATGACATTCGTTGTTAAAAGTTTTACCTGGTGCAATACCGGATAAGTATGACCTGTGAAATCTTTCGGGTTCACACAGATTAAGGAAGGCATAGGTTCAACCCATCGGGGCATCTTAGGAACATATACCAAAAACTTCAGAGTAATTAATACAAGCTCGAAAGTAGAGCATGGTTTAGAAAGCAGAGGATACAATTTACCAAAGGCATTATGTATCCGAGGAAAGGCTCACAAGCTTATTGAATATGAAGGACATTGTCAGATAAAATACGACAAAGGGTCTAGTGGTCCACAAGGGATCTGATGTGAGCATCGGTACTTAACCAGAGGAAGAAAGAACGCAAGGAGATCAGATTATAGAAACAACTGACTAACTCAAAGCTCATTTGCAAAGGAATTATGAATTCCAAGACAAGGGATCAGAAACAATGCTCTGATTAGGGATGGATAGGTAGAATAGCCTTAGGGGCACAATCGATGGCGATTTGATTGGTCGACATCCAACACATGTTAAAATGACGTTGAGTCGAAAGGATGAATTCTAGGATCATATTGAGGATTGCGACCATTCGCAACATATTGTATCAACACACTCAAAATAATAATGAAAAAGGTTGACAATAAGATTACTAGACTTATTGTATTAACCATAATGCAAGCAAGCAGGAAATTCAAGAACAATAGGTTGTTGAGGATTTTCAGAAGAACGAATGGTATTACGAAGACTTTTGGGAAGTACATGAATCAACTGAGGATGAGCGGATACTCGATAGGTGCACAAAATTATCCGTAGGGTTATTCAGGTGACAAGAAACTGCAAGGCAATAAGCTCATAGGATTCTCGGAAAAACGGAGAGTAGTTCGGGGCATCTTGTAATAACAAGATCAATGGGATTGAATGTAAGAATGGCAGGTGTATGCAATTATCAATGAGGATATAACAGTGGTAGGGAATTTGCAAAGGCGGTGGGTACAAGTGTCTCGGGAGAACATCATAGAGTAACCTTGGAATCTTCTGGTGCAGCAGATGATCATCGGTAATAAGTTGCTCTCCGGGTGAAAGTGATCACGAGATCATAATGTTAGATTTAGTAAAATTCATTTAACCCGAATAGAAGAGAGATTGGAGTCCCAGAGTATAGACGAGGAATAAAAGATCCTAATACCACCCAATGGCGACGTGGGCCCATGGGCCGCACATCCATGTTAGTAAAACAATTTTCATAGACTAGACTCAACTTCGGCCAAGGAGTTTGGAAGGTGAATTCCTACAGGCAGTCGGCTCTGATACCAACTTGTGACGCCCCCGTTTCAATCGTACACTAATCATACATGCAAACGTGTACGATCAAGATCATGGACTCACGGGAAGATATCACAACACAACTCTACAAATAAAATAAGTCATACAAGCATCATATTACAAGCCAGGGGCCTCGAGGGCTCGAATACAAGAGCTCGATCATAGACGAGTCAGTGGAAGCAAAAATATCTGAGTACAAACATAAGTTAAACAAGTTTGCCTTAAGAAGGCTAGCACAAACTGGGATACATATCGAAAGAGGCGCAGGCCTCCTGCCTGGGATCCTCCTAAACTACTCCTAGTCGTGGTGAGCGACCAGCATGTAGTAGTAGGCACCTCCAGTGTAGTAGGAGTCGTCATCGACGGTGGCGTCTGGCTCCTGGACTCCATCGTCTGATCGCAACAATCGGGTATAGAAAGGGGGAAAAGAGGGAGCAAAGCAACCGTGAGTACTCATCCAAAGTACTCGCAAGCAAGGAGCTACACTACATATGTATGCATTGGTATCAAATGGAAAAGGGGTATCATATGTGGAGTGAACTACAGAATGCCGGAATAAAAGGGGGATAGCTAGTCCTGTCGAAGACTACGCTTATGGCCATCTCCATCTTGCAGCATGTAGAAGAGAGTAGATGGTAAGTTCACCAAGTAGCATCATATAGCATAATCCTATCCGGTGATCCTCCCTTCGCCGCCCTGTGAGAGAGCGATCACCGGTTGTATCTGGCACTTGGAAGGGTGTGTTTTATTAAGTATCCGGTTCTAGTTGTCATAAGGTCAAGGTACAACTCCGGGTCGTCCTTTTACCGAGGGACACAACTATTCGAATAGATCAACTTCCCTGCAGGGGTGCACCACATTTCCCAACACGCTCGATCCCCTTTGTTCGACACACTTTTCTGGGTCATGCCCGGCCTCGGAAGATCAACACGTCGCAACCCTACCCAGGCACAATAGAGAGGTCAGCATGCCGGTCTAAATCCTATGGCGCAGGGGTCTGAGCCCATCGCCCGTTGCACACCTGCATGTTGTGAAAGCGGCCGGTAAGCAGACCTAGACTCCCTAATACAAGAGCAGGCGCTCCAGTCCAATCCTGCACGCGCCGCTCAGTCGCTGACGTCACGAAGGCTTCGGTTGATACCACGACGTCGAGTGCCCATAACTGTTCCCGCATAGTTGGTTAGTGCGTATGGGCCAGTGGCCAGACTCAGATCAAATACCCAGATCTCGTTAAGCGTGTTATCTTGAAGTAAACGTGAACGCCGACCAGGGTCAGGCCCACCTCTCTCCTAGGTGGTCTCAACCTACCTTGTTGCTCCGCCACAAAGATCCACCTAGAGGGCCGTCGGGACAAAGGTCCTTTCAGCCCCCAATCCATGAATCACTCGCGGGTACTCTACGAGCCGACCCGTCTTTAGTCCTCACATGTATCAGGTATAAGATATATAATATATACCCGTGATCACCTCCCTAGTGATCACGGCCCGATAATATAGCATGGCAGACGGACAAGAATGTAGGGTCACTGATGATAAACTAGCATCCTATACTAAGCATTTAGGATTGCAGGTAAGGTATCAAAAACTGTAGCAACAATGACAGGCTATGCATCAGGATAGGATTTACGGAAAACAGTAACATGTTACACTACTCTAATGCAAGCAGTAGAGATAATAATAGGCGATATCTGGTGATCAAGGGGGGGGCTTGCCTGGTTGCTCTGGCAAGAAGGAGGTGTCATCGACACCGTAGTCGAACTGGGGTCGCCGGCAGTCTCGGGGTCCACCAGAAAGGGGTAACGGAGGGGGAATAGCATAAATAATAGAGCAATCAAAGTATCACAAAGCATAACAAGACAATACGCGGTGCTAGAGGTGACCTAACGTGGTACTAAGTGATACCGGCAAAGGGGAGAAACATCCGGGGAAGTATCCCCGGTGTTTCGCGTTTTCGGGCAAATGAACCGGAAGGGGAAAGTTGCGTGTTAGCTATGCTAGGGATGCGTGGCGGACGAACGGGCTACGTATTCGGATCCGTCTCGTCGTTCTGAGCAACTTTCATGTATAAAATGTTTTCATCTGAGCTACGGTTTATTTTATATGATTTTTCAAAGTTTGAATGAATTCTAGAATTATATAAATTCGAAATAAAATGGGTAAAATGCTACGGGTACACAGAGGGTGTACCCAGAAGTTCATCTCTTAGGCTGACAGGTGGGGTCTAGTTGACTGCACAGTCAGCAGTCAACTCGGACCGTTGACTAGTCAAAGGGGTCAACTGGACCCACATGTTAGTTAATTAGTCTAGTTAACAGATTAGTTAAGTTAATTAGCTAATTAATTAATTAAACATGTTTAATTAATTAATTATATTATATATATACATATTTTTAATCTTTTCTTTTTTCCATTATTTAACAGGGCGGGCCCCAACTACCAGTGGCCCAGGAGGCCACTAGAGCAGGCGGAAACGGGGCGCGGGCGGGGCAAGGCCCCGAGCGAGGCCAGCATGCCTGCGGACGAGGCGACCGTTGTGGCGCGCCGAGCGCCGGCTAGCAGGCGCAGCGGGGCAGCAGAGTGGCGAAGCCAAAGGGGGCGCGGCGGCCTTCGGGTGGGGCAGTGTGCCACGACGGGGAACAACAAGGGGCGACGCTGGGAGGAGCTACGGGCAAAGCCGGCGAGGGACGAGAGGGCCACCGGCTGCAGCGGGGGAGAGTGAGGAGTGCGGTGAGGGGAGGCGTCGGGCCGCGGCGGCCAGACCAGCAGCGGTGGCAGGACGCCGCATTCTATTCGCAGCTAAGGATTACTCAGCAGGAAGTTTGTAGCACATAAACTCAAATCCCTCCTCCAGCCCTCGCGGTTGATCATGAATACATCTTGTGGGCACTCGTAGTGCAGTAGAAGGTAGATACGCGACGGGCGCGTAGTGGAAGATCAATCAATAGTCAAGGCACATATTCTCTTCATCTCACACGGATCCTCAGCATCCAAGAATCAACCAATCGCTCACGCCAGTTCTCACCAGATTAGGCGGCAGCGCGACATCAACCCCACTTCACGGTGTGCAACCGAACAGATCTCCCTCGCGAACGTGTCACCGAGCTTGGCAGCGGCAAAGCCCGCCTATATTATTTCAGTAACTTCCTGCAGATTCAAGGGGGCAGGCGGAGCGACCGGAGTCGGGCTTCGGGCAGCTGCGCGATGCGGGAGGCCGCAGGCGCAAACGCAGTCGGCGAGTGATGGCGAAAGCAGCAGTAGCAGCATACAGCGGCGGAGCAGCGCAGCTGTGGGAGCCGGCCGATGCGGCGGGCAGATGGCGAGGCGCGTCCTGGGCGCGCGCGGGGCGTGCGGAAGCCGCGACGTGGAGCCGCCACGCAGAGGCTAGGGCGGCGACGGGACGGCGTGGGGCGCAGCGTTCGGAGGGGGGAGACGGATGGGGCCGACGGGAGCTCACCCCCGTTGAAGAGAAGAGGGCGGCGAGGCGCGGGAGGACCGGCGAAGGAGAGGCGGGGACGAGGCAGTCCGGCGCGGCGGGGCGAGGATGACGCAGTCCGGCGGGGGCGGCGCCAGCAAGGCGCGGGCGACCCGGCAAACGGACAGCGAGGCGATTCGGTGCCGGCGATGCGCGATGTGGCGGCGGGGCGCCGGCATGAGGCGGGCGGTCCGGTGACGTAGCGGCTCCAGGGCGCCGACGAGGGGCAGCGGGGTGGCGCGCGGCACGGCCGTCGGCGGGGTCAGAGCGCGGCTTCCCCGATCTCAATCAAGGGCGAGGGAGGGAGCGGGGCGTTGCAATAGGGGGCGCGGCGACGAGCGTTGGTGGCGGGGCGCGGGTCCTCGGGCGGCAACGGTGCGCGCGGCGGGTTGTTCCCCCGATCCCATTCGGGGGAGAAGAGGGACGAGACGGAGTGCAGGATCGTGTGGGGGGTGGGTGCGCTGGTGGAGGCCGGTGGACTAGGTTACGGGTAGTGGGGGCGAGGCGGGGACCCGGGGGCCGGCAGTGGAGGTGCTTAGCTGAGCCGCCGATTCCCTGTCTGTGGCCGCCTCCGCTCAGACCTAGAGAGCGGGATAGTGGGTCATAGGTGTATAGCTATGACTAATCTAGTGCGCCGGAACTTTGTGAGTGTATACGTAAACGTACAGTTCCTTTGAATATCACGAACTTCATGCTGGAAGGCCCGTATACTGCATTTCTCAGAGCTCGCGGACCCAGCATGGTACACTTAGATGGGGATGCCCCTACTATATTAGATGTTTGATTGAATGTAGACTATCCTGATTTCGGTCTAAAATAGGCACATGATACCGAATGATCCGAGACTGGCCTGGGTTACTTCTATACATATAATCCGTCCATTGGTATGTATCCCATGTGCTCTTCGGTTGTTTGTTGAACAGTGGCTTCTGAGTTCCTGCCCTTAAAGTCTGGCGTCAGCCGATGTCATTAGCTTCGCAGGGTCCTTCAGCCTCCTCAGCGCTGGCTGCCTTACTTTCTCTTCGACACGCACGTTCAGGCGCTACTGTTCGAAAAGGAACCAGACTCACATCCAGTAGCCGCTTTGTCGCTGCAAACACCTCAAAACGTGACGGCTGCGTCAGCTCGGCCTAGAACGGCCCCTCCCCATAATCTTCTTATCTGATTACGTCTGCGGCTGATTCCATGTATACATGTACAAATAGTGCCTCGAGGCTCTGCCGACACTTCACCTATTATCCCTGCAAGTTGTGTATATTAAATAGCCCTACAGAGATCATACCCACGATGATTATGACTTACGTCTTGTCGTAACTGACTATTTCATTCCGACGTCTTCCTCATCAATTGTTTGGGCAAGTTTTCTCTTTGCATCTGCCGATGATGGATCCCTCGTACCTAAATTCCTAGCAAGCCACTCGGATTGAATTGTCGTGCTCACGTTTTACAACCAAATGCTTCACTAAGGTTCCTCAATTAGACTTGTCTCTATACTGTTGCCATTAATCACGTGATCGTAATAATCATATCCTGATCTTACAAGTCACAGGTCTAAGAAGGTCTTACAAGCCTGCCTTATCCTCACTATCTGACTATGGCCCAGATCTAGGCCCCCAGTCTCTGGCCATCTACGGTCGTCGGTCCCTTGTTTAAGCATTATTAGCACCATATCTAGACCTTGACCATGAGCCAGCAGAAAGGCCCATTTGCTGCTCCATGGGAACGTTACTTACCACTCACGTTTGTCTGGTACTCAACTCTTGCCGACCCAAAACTGTAATCATGCTATATAGCTGCTCCACCCGATCCTATTTCACTATACCCGCAGAAGGTTTTTCGATCTCACCGAACACCTGTAACTAATTCATTTATGTGTCTCTCGTTTCTCAGTAGTCACTGGGTCGAGGCCCAGTGGGGGAAGGGGAGTTCTTTCTCCTTTTTTTGTTTGGTTCTTTTCTTTTCTGTTATTCACTTAGCTAATGTTTTGTAAATTATTTTGCTAGCTAATGAGTTTTGTTTAGTACGAAACTTCACATATAAATGTTATGCAATATTATTAGGTTGCACAACAAGTTTGAAATATTTTTGATTAGTTTAAATATTTATTCAACCGCAAATGGTTAATTGAAATGAAGTTGGTTCCTGCTTTAATTAATTTAGAGGCACATGATTATTTCCAAACTATTGATTGATGCTCTATAATTAGTTAGTGAATATTTACAACGCTTTGAACATTTTTAAATATCTGTTTGATGAATTTATAATTTTGAATTTTTACTTAAATTTGAAATTTAACTCAGTTTGAAATGAGTGAGGTTTAGCAAAAATTAATCATGATGACCTGACATCATTAGCAGGGGTTTACTGTAGCTTAACTATCGGGGTGTCACAGGGACCCCCTACCCGAGATTTGCCGGTTTTGACACTGACATTGGTGCTTTCACTGTGCCGTCCTCAAAAGGTTTGATGGCTCCTTCAATCATCTACAATGATGCTGTCCAAGGAGAAGGCTTCCTCCCCGGACAGATCTTCGTGTTCGGCGGCTTCGCACTCCGGGCCAACTCGCTTGGCCATCTAAAGCAGATCGAAAGCTACACCCCTGGCCACCAGGTCAGATTCGAAAGCTTGAGCTACGTCGTAGATATCCGTGGAGACTTGATTTTCGATGGGTTCGAGACCATGGCTGCCGCTCCCAGCCACCACGATGAACATGACTTCGATCTGTCATCGGGCCATACCCAGGAAATTGCTGTTGGGCAACGTAGTAATTTCAAAATTTTCCTACACACACAGGATCATGGTGATGCATAGCAACGAGAGGGGAGAGTGTGTCCACGTACCCTCGTAGACTGAAAGCGGAAGCGTTAGCACAACATGGTTGATGTAGTCGTACGTCTTCACGATCTGACCGATCCAACTACCGAACGTACGGCACCTCTGAGTTCAGCACACGTTCAGCTCGATGACGTCCCGCGAACTCCGATCCAGCAGAGCTTCATGGGAGAGTTTCGCCAGCATGACGGTGTGATGACGGTGATGATGATGCTATCGACGCAGGGCTTCGCTTAAGCACCACTACGATAATATCGAGGTGGACTATGGTGGAGGGGGGCACCGCACATGGCTAAGAGATCCAAGAGATTAATTGTTGTGTCTATGGGGTGCCCCTGTCCATGTATATAAAGGAGGGAGGGAGAGGCCGGCCCTAGAGGGGGCACGCCAAGTGTGGGGAGTCCTACTAGGACTCCCGAGTCCTAGTAGGATTCCCCTTTCCTTTCCGGAGTAGGAGAGAAGGAAAGAGGGGGAGAGGGAGAAGGAAAAAGGGGTTGCACCCCTTGTCCAATTCGGACCAGGGGGGCCTCCTTCCTTTTGGCCTCTATCCTCTATTCCCATATGGCCCAATAAGGCCCAATACTTCTCCCGGTAAATTCCTGTAACTCCCCGGTACTCCGAAAGTACCCGAATCACTCGGAACCTTTCCGATGTCCGAATATAGTTGCCCAATATATCGATCTTTAGGTCTCGACCATTTCGAGACTCCTCGTCATGTCCCTGATCTCATCCGGGACTCCGAACTACCTTCGGTACATCAAAACACATAAACTCATAATATAACCGTCATCGAACTTTAAGCGTGCGGACCCTACGGGTTCGAGAACTATGTAGACATGACCGAGACACGTCTCCGGTCAATAACCAATAGCGGAACCTAGATGCTCATATTGGCTCCTACATATTCTACGAAGACCTTTATTGGTTAAACCGCATAACAACATACATTTGTTCCCTTTGTCATCGGTATGTTACTTGCCCGAGATTCGATCGCCGGTATCTCAATACCTAGTTCAATCTCATTACCGGCAAGTATCTTTACTCGTTCCGTAATACATCATCCCGCAACTAATTCATTAGTTGCAATGCTTGCAAGGCTTAAGTGATGTGTATTACCGAGTGGGCCCAAAGATACCTCTCCGACAATCAGAGTGACAAATCCTAATCTCGAAATACGCCAACCCAATAAGTACCTTAGGAGACACGTGTAGAGCACCTTTATAATCACCCAGTTACGTTGTGACGTTTGGTAGCACACAAAGTGTTCCTCCGGTAAACGGGAGTTGCATAATCTCATAGTCATAGGAACATGTATAAGTCATGAAGAAAGCAATAGCAACAAACTAAACGATCAAGTGCTAAGCTAATGGAATGGGTCAAGTCAATCACATCATTCTCCTAATGATGTGATCCCATTAATCAAATGACAACTCTTTGTCTATGGCTAGGAAACATAACCATCTTTGATCAACGAGCTAGTCAAGTAGAGGCATACTAGTGACACTCTGTTTGTCTATGTATTCACACATGTATCATGTTTCCGGTTAATACAATTCTAGCATGAATAATAAATAGTTATCATGATATAAGGAAATAAATAATAACTTTATTATTGCCTCTAGGGCATATTTCCTTCAGTCTCCCACTTGCACTAGAGTCAATAATCTAGTTCACATCTTTATGTGATTAGTTCACATCTCCATGTGACTAATACCCAAAGGGTTTACTAGAGTCTATAATCTAGTTCACATCGCTATGTGATTAGTTCACATCTCCATGTGACTAATACCCAAAGGGTTTACTAGAGTCTATAATCTAGTTCACATCGCTATGTGATTAACACCCAAAGAGTGATCATGTTTTGCTTGTGAGAGAAGTTTTAGTCTACAGGTCTGCAACATTCAGATCCATATGTATTTCGCAAATTTCTATGTCTACAATGCTCTGCACGGAGCTACTCTAGCTTAATTGCTCCCACTTTCAATATGTATCTAGATTGATACTTAGAGTCATCTTAGATCGATGTAAAAAGCTTGCATCGACGTAACTCTTTACGACGAACTCTTTTATCACCTCCATAACCGAGAAATATTTCCTTAGTCCTCTAAGGATAAATTTGACCGTTGTCCAGTGATCTACTCCTAGATCACTATTGTACTCCCTTGCTAGAAAGATGCTAAGGTATACAATAGGACTGGTAAACAGCATAGCATACTTTATAGAACCTATGACTGAGGCATAGGGAATGACTTATCATTCTCTTTCTATTTTCTGTTTTGGTCGGGTTTTGAGTCTTTACTCAACTTCACACCTTGCAACACAGGCAAGAACTCCTTCTTTGACGGTTCCATTTTGAACTACTTCAAAATCTTGTCAAGGTATGTACTCATTGAAATAACTTATCAAGCGTCTTGATCTATCTCTATAGATCTTGATACTCAATGTGTAAGCAGCTTCATCGAGGTCTTTGTTTGAAAAACTCCTTTCAAAAACTCCTTTATGCTTTCCAGAAAATTCTATATTCTTTCCGATCAAAAATATGTCATTCACATATATTTATCAGAAATGTTGTAGTGCTCCCACTCACTTTCTAGTAAATAGAGGCTTCACCGCAAGTCTGTATAAAACCATATACTTTGATCACTTTATCAAAGCATATATTCCAACTCCGAGATGCTTGCACCAGTCCATAGATGGATCGCTGGAGCTTGCTCACTTTGTTAGCACCTTTAGGGTCGACAAAACCTTCTGGTTGCATCATATACAACTCTTCTTTTTAAGAAATCCATGAAGGAATACAGTTTTGACATCCATTTGCCAGATTTCATAAAATGCGGCAACTGCTAACATGATTCAGACAGACTTTTAAGCATCGATACAAGTGACAAAATCTCATCGTAGTCAACACCTTGAACTTGTCGAAAACACTTTGCGACAATTCGAGCTTTGTAGATAGTAACACTACTATCAGCGTCCGTCTTCCTCTTGAATATCCATTTATTCTTAATGACTCACCGATCATCGGGCAAGTAAATCAAAGTCCATACTTTGTTCTCATACATGGATCCAATCTCAGATTTCATGGCCTCAAGCCATTTCGTGGAATCTAGGCTCATCATCGCTTCCTCATAGTTCGTAAGTTCGTCATGGTCAATTAACATGACCTCCAGAACAGGATTACCATAACACTCTGGTGCGGATCTCACTCTGGTTGACCTACGAGGTTTGGTAGTAACTTGATCTAAAGTTACATGATTATCATCATTAGCTTCCTCACTAATTGGTGTAGGAGTCACAGAAATAGATTTCTGTGATGATCTACTTTCCAATAAGGGAGCAGGTACAGTTACCTCATCAAGTTCTACTTTCTTCCCACTCACTTCTTTCGAGAGAAACTCCTTCTCTAGAAAGGATCCATTCTCAACAACAAATGTCTTGCCTTCGGATCTGTGATAGAAGGTGTACCCAACTGTCTCCTTTGGGTATCCTATGAAGACACATTTCTCCGATTTGGGTTTGAACTTATCAGGATGAAACCTTTTCTTATAAGCATCGCAACCCCAAACTTTAAGAAACGACAACTTTGGTTTCTTGCCAAACCACAGTTCATACGGTGTCGTCTCAACGGATTTAGATGGTGCCCTTTTTAACGTGAATGCAGCTGTCTCTAATGCATAACCCCAAAACTATAGTGGTTAATCGGTAAGAAACATCATAGATTGCACTATATCCAATAATAGTACGGTTATGACGTTCGGACACACCATTATGCTATGGTGTTCCAGGTGGCACGATTTTGTGAAACTATTCCACATTGTATTAATTGAAGACCAAACTCGTAACTCAAATATTTGCCTCTGTGATCAGATCGTAGAAACTTTATTTTCTTGTCACGATGATTTTCCACTTCACTCTGAAGTTCTTTGAACTTTTGACATGTTTCAGATTTATGTTTCATCAAGTAGATATACCCATATCTGCTCAAATCATCTGTGAAGGTCAGAAAATAACGATACCCGCCGCGAGCCTCAACACTCATTGTACTGCATACATCAGTATGTATTATTTCCAATAAGTCAATTGCTCGCTCCATTGTTCCGGAGAACGGAGTCTTAGTCATCTTGCCCATGAGGCATGGTTTGCAAGCATCAAGTGATTCATGATCAAGTGATTCCAAAAGCCCATCAGCATGGAGTTTCTTCATGCGCTTTACACCAATATGACCTAAACGGCAGTGCCACAAATAAGTTGCACTATCATTATTAGCTTTTGAAATGTTTGTGTTCAATATTATGAATATGTGTATCACTACGATCGAGATTCAATAAACCATTTACATTAGGTGTATGACCATAAAAGGTTTTATTCATGTAAACAGAACAGCAATTATTCTCTGACTTAAATGAATAACCGTATCGCAATAAACAATACCACCGAACCAAAGTATGACATGCTGATAAGCAGTATGACTTGTATCACCCACAACTCACTTGTGTTCTACTCGTGCATATAACATCTACGCATAAACCAGACTCTGATGCCATTGTTGGGGAACGTAGTAATTTCAAAAATTTCCTACGCACACACAGGATCATGGTGATGCATAGCAACAAGAGGGGAGAGTGTGTCCACGTACCCTCGTAGACCGAAAGTGGAAGCGTTAGCACAACACGGTTGATGCAGTCGTACGTCTTCACGATCTGACCGATCCAAGTACCGAACATACGACACCTCCAAGTTCAGCACACATTCAGCTTGATGACGTCCCGCGAACTCTGATCCAACAGAACTTCACAGGAGAGTTTCGTCAGCACGACGGTGTGATGACGGTGATGTGATGCTACCGACGCAGGGCTTCGTCTAAGCACCGCTATATTATGATCGAGGTGGATTATGGTGGAGGGGGGGCACCGCACATGGCTGAGAGAGATCAATGATCAACTTATGTGTTCTAGGGTGCTCCCTTGCCCCCGTATATAAAGGAGCAAGGGGGGAGGCCGGCCGGCCCTCCTAGGGCATGACAGGAGGAGGAGTCCTCCTCCTAGTAGGAGTAGGACTCCCCTTTCCTACTCCTACTAGGAGGAGGAAAGGAAGGGGGAAGGGGAGAAGGAAGGAGAGGGAGGAAAAGGAGGAAAGGGGGCCAGCCCCGTAGTCCAATTCGGTTTGGGCTAGGGGAGCCGCGCGCCCTGCCTCCTCTCTTCCACCACTTGGCCCATTGAGGCCCAATACTTCTTCCCGTATTCCCGTAACTCCCCGGTACTCCGAAAAATACCCGAATCACTCGGAACCTTTCCAATGTCCGAATATAGTCGTCCAATATATCGATCTTTATGTCTCGACCATTTCGAGAGTCCTCGTCATGTCCCTGATCTCATCCGGGACTCCGAACTACCTTCGGTACATAAAATCACATAAACTCATAATACCGATCGTCACCGAACGTTAAGCGTGCGGACCCTACGGGTTCGAGAACTATGTAGACATGACCGAGACACGTCTCCGGTCAATAACCAATAGTGGAACCTGGATGCTCATATTGGTTTGTACATATTCTACGAAGATCTTAACCGGTCAAACTACATAACAACATACGTTGTTCCCTTTGTCATTGGTATGTTACTTGCCCAAGATTCGATCATCGGTATCTCAATACCTAGTTTAATCTCGTTACCGGCAAGTCTCTTTACTCGTTCCGTAATACATCATCCCGAAACTAACTCATTAGTTACAATGCTTGCAAGGCTTATAGTGTTGTGCATTGCCGAGTGGGCCCAGAGATACCTCTCCGACAATCGGAGTGACAAATCCTAATCTCGAAATACGCCAACTCAACAAGTACCTTCGGAGACACCTGTAGAGCACCTTTATAATCACCCAGTTACGTTGTGACGTTTGGTAGCACATAAAGTGTTCCTCCGGTAAACAGGAGTTGCATAATCTCATAGTCATAGGAACATGCATAAGTCATGAAGAAAGCAATAACAACATACTAAACGATCAAGTGCTAAGCTAACGGAATGGTTCAAGTCAATCACATCATTCTCCTAATGATGTGACCCCGTTAATCAAATGACAACTCATGTCTATGGTTAGGAAACTTAACCATCTTTGATTATTGAGCTAGTCAAGTAGAGGCATACTAGTGACACTCTGTTTGTCTATGTATTCACACATGTACTAAGTTTCTGGTTAATACAATTCTAGCATGAATAATAAACATTTATCATGATATAAGGAAATAAATAATAACTTTATTATTGCCTCTAGGGCATATTTCCTTCAATTGCACCTGAAACTGCTCTGGCCTTTGATCCGGTGCATGTCGCGCCATCCGAGGATAGGAAGTTCAACCCCGCCACGGAAGCCGCAGACTCCCCGGCATTGGAGCCGCACACAGACTTAACTTCAAGTAACATCTGTGTCATCAGAGCTATGGACTCGTTTCTAGTTATAAGTTCCAAACTATGTGCATCCGCGCATGCGAGCATGATCGGTCATCGATCACCGAATTCAGCGCCGCGGACATCTTCCAGCACTCGCCTTTGGGCGACATGCTAAACTCGTTAAGAGCACTATCTTTACCAGGAGGCTCACAGCCGGATTGTGTCCGGCTTTAACTGGAGGCTGGTGATGGAGAATTTCACTTCCCACCCACCGCCCACTTCATAGCCACTGTCGGAAGACTTAACTGACATGCTTGATTACGGCTCCGATGACATCGACTGTATGGACAACGATGCTGGAGAAGAAGAGGCCCAGAACCCGTCGTTCACCAGACACTGGACGACCACTTCCTCATATGATGTATACATGGTGGATGCACCAAAGAAGAATAGCGGCGATGACAAGGAAGATCCAGCTAAGGATAAACCTTCCGAGATACAATCAAAGTGCCAGCGCCAGCGGCGCCGCTCTAAGTCACGCCGCAGTAAAGACAGCAACACCGGCATAGGAGAAGATAACACTCTGGAAGGTGCCGAAGACAACGAAGACCCCGTTGACGCAGCCACTGATGTCGGAGTAAATGACCACGGGTAGCCTAGCCGGCTTCCCCTGGCACTTTAGAAAAATTACAGGCCGAACAAGCCTCCAAGCTCCAAAGACATGGGCCGTCTTCCCCCAGCCGGCTACTCTTCGCAAGGCAACCCAGCCCTGAAATCCTTGAGAAACAAGACCACGAGAAGCCGACTTCCAGAAGCTGGCCATAAAAGGGCCGACTCCCAAGAGCCGGCCCCTCAGCAGGCGGCTAAGATCTTGCCCTCAGAGTCTGCACCCACATAACGACAACAAGACGGAGCGTGGCTACAGTAAAGCCTGCCACCCCTGAATCCTGGCGCACGCATGGCCACAGTGCACCATACGGGCGGCCATCCCCATCTGGCACGGCATTGTTGCCACGATGATCGTGACGTCACCCACGGCGACGGGGTCAGTACGACCCGTGGGTGGCGGGCCCCCTCGGTCAGGGAGATCCCGAAGGGCGGCCAGGCTTCCCACAGTCGGCCAAGGGTATGGCCGACTTCCAACAGCCGGCCAGCTCTCTCCCTCCAAGGAGGTGCTTCACAAGAGAAGGTAAGGCTACAGTGATGAGCCGCCTCGCGGCGGCACTGTAGGCCATGCTTACCATGACAAAGCCATCGTCACCCGGGGCAAGGTAACAGTAACCAGCCCCCGACAAGACCCCCGAGCGGTGGGGCCGGCCTGTCGACTAAAGGGTCGGCAGCCGGTGGGCCCACCGGTCGGCGGGCCCCACCAGTCGGTGGAGAAGCCGGCGGGCGTAGACACAGACGGTCAGGGCCCACGCCAGCCGGATTACCATTGTACCCCTGGGGTAGGCCTATATAAACCCCCCAGGGTTCCCATGCAGGGGAGATCACTCTTTGGATAGATTTTAGACACCACAAGGAGAAGAGGAGCGGGCTAGCCTGGCCCTCCCTCATCCTTTCACCGAACAGCTCAAGGAGCATTCTGTAGCAACCCACCGAGCTAGTGATCATGCGGAGACCCCGCAGAGCAGCATTAGGGGTGTTATCTCCACGGAGAGCCCTGAAGCTGGGTAAGATTCGCCGGCGTGCATGTCTTCGCCTTATCCCGTTTCCAGGCACCGGCGATGTTTTATTGGCTCCCACAATGATAAGCCATCCATTGGCATATGTCGCACCAACCACCCGACATTTGGCGCCCACCGTGGGGCCAGGTGCACCGTCGTCCGGAGACCTGCTCTGGACGGGAACCCTCTCCTCCCCAACAGTGCGTAGCCAGCCTGGCTCGCCCGATGGCGCTTGCCCCGACACGCTGCAAGACGCGCCGACGCCTGCGCGGCGAGCTGCCTCGCCGATCTTCTTGGACAGGCTCGCATCTATAGACGAGCCCGCATCCGACGCGGGCACAGACTGCCCCGAGAGCCACCTCGTCAGCCTCCTCTATCAACTCCACGTCACTCCGGCGAGCTTGCCGCGGACTTGGAGTCGGTTGGCTCACGACCAACGATGCTTGTCGACTCCGACACGGCATCCCTTGACGCCTTCCCCCAACATGGTGGTCATCAACGACCCTCTTCCTCGAGCCGACAGCAGCGGCAGTGCCATTACCGAGGTACTGGTTATCAGCCACGATGCCTCCCTCAGGCGAAAACGCCCACGACGCTCTGCAGGCGGCGCTGCACGACTTGTCCATCCCCATCCCGGCCGACGCGGACGCCAAGACATTGGAGGCGCGCCGCCTCGCCCTCGTTGCGGAGGGCCAGAGGCTCACCACCATGAGACGCCTCACCGAGGCTCACCAGCGCGAGGTTGACCGCCTTCGGCACGCCGCCTCCCGACGGGCCGAGCCGCGTCGGTATCGTCAAGAAACACGGCGCGGCTATCGCCGACATGCTGGGAGCAGACCGCCCAGTCTATGCCACGCCTCTCGAGAACTTGCTGCGCCGCCCAGGCGGCCGCAGACGAGTTGAATGGGCTGGGGCCTGATGAGCTCTACATGACCAACGCATCCAGCAACTTATCGACGCGGCCACAGAGCGGCATGAAGCCGGCGTCCGCGCCGAGAGTCCTCCCCACGCCGAGAGCACGGCGCGACGTCCCGAACACCGACCGCGGGCAACACCCGTGCGAGAAAAGAAAGGAGCCGGCTGCCAGCCGCAGCGGACTCGAATCTCCATCGAGCGTGACGCCGAGGGCGCCCTCGAGCCGTGGAGTGGCGGGGCAACCCCTCCCTTCCTCCGCCTCGTGGGGAGAGATACCCTACCCCGCCGCCTGTCACGCACCGACTCTCAGCGGCCGGCTGGTCGCCGCGAAGGAGTCGGCGAGAATGATGCCCGCCACCGGATCGACCGCCTTGCGCGATCCCTGGCCCTGGAAGAAGAAGATGATGTCGGCCCGTCTTGCTTCGGCCCCCGCATCCGCGACGAGCCCTTCCCCAAAGGGTTCTCGCTCCCAAGAGACACGCCCAAGTACAACGGCTCCGTGAAGCCGGAAGATTGGTTGATCGACTACTCCACCGCGGTTAGCATCGCAAACGGCAACAGGCGTGTTGCCGTAAAATATGTGCCCCTCATGCTCCAAGGCACGGCGCGCACCTGGCTTAACAGCCTCAAGCCTTACAGTGTCAACAGCTGGCTAGACTTCACTGAAGCCTTCATACGCAACTTCACCAGCACCTACAAGCGGGCTCCTAAGCCCCGACAGCTCTCCTTGTGCGTCCAAGGGCCCAACGAATCGACTCGCGACTACCTCACGCGGTTGGGCCGAGCTCCAATTCCTGCGAGGGAGTGCACGAGGTCCAAGCTATAGAGTACTTCACCGCCGGGTGCCGAGAAGGCACCCTCCTCAAGCACCGACTCCTCTGCGACGAGCCGACTACGCTTGACGAGCTACTGGTCATAGCTGATAAATACGCCACGGCCGATTCCTCATGAAGACCGAGCTCCGAGTAGACGCCTCCGGGAAGGTGCTCGCTCCGAGTCCCAAGACGCCGGCTGGAGATCCAGCCGACGCCCGCACCAGAACGACCACAAGCGCAAGGCTCCCCTGCCGCCTTCCACCAGTCGGCAGGTGGCCACAGTCGAAGACGAACAACCCGAAGGCGGCCCGCACCCAAGAAGCAGAAGGGCGGCAGGCCGGCTTGGCAGCCGGCTTTCTCCTACGAGCAAGCACTTGATGCCCTGCAAGTTTCACAGCGGCGCGAAAGCCTTCAAACCACACGACCAGAAAATGCCATGGCTCACTCAGATCTCCAAGGGTGAGGGGATGGCGCCGCCTCCGCCTGCTGGTCAGCCGCCTCCGGCTCCTCCGCAGCCGGCCGCTCGACCAGCGGTCGGGGCAGTTCAAGACGAGTACCCCGACGAGCATGCCGCCTACGTCGTCTTCACCAGCCAGCCAGAAGATCGGCGTAGCCGGCGCCGACAACACCAAGAAGTCAACGCAGTCGCCTCCAACAACCCAAATTCATGCACTGGTCAGAAAGGCCTATTAGCTGGAGCCGGACAGATCACCCAGAGGTGATGCCGTCTCCCGGCTCCTACGCATTGGTTCTGGACGCCACCCTCGCTACGGAAAGGCGAGCCGCCCGTTTCTCCCGTGTGCTGATAGATGGTGGGAGCAGCATCAATATCCTATACCGACACCATGGAGAAGCTGAGCATCAAGACAAAGCAGCTCATGCCCAGTCGGACTGTGTTCCATGGCATCGTACCCGGCTTGTCCTGCTCCCCAATCGGCAAGATCAAGATAGATGTCCTCTTCGGGGACAAGGATCATTTCCGCCGAGAGGCGGTGTGGTTTGAAGTGGTGGATCTAGAGAGCCCTTACCACGCGTTGCTTGGCCGACCTGCCCTGGCCAAGTTCATGGTTGTACCCCATTAAGCCTACCTCAAGATGAAGATACCAAGTTCCAAGGGCATCATCACCATAGCTGGAGACTACAAGAAATCCTCCGAGTGCGCGGCTGCCAGCAGCCGGCTGGCCGAGTCCCTTGTAATTGCTGAAGAGAAGAAGATACTGGACCGAGTCATGGCCATGACCGGCAAGCAGCCGGCCCTGTCCCCCGACCCCAAGGAGTGTGGTGCCCAAGGTTCCTTTCAGCCGGCCAAAGAAACAAAGAGGGTACCTCTGGACCCAGATCACCCAGAAAGGTTTGCCACCATCGGGGTAAACCTGGACAACAAATAGGAAGGCGAGCTCGCCGATTTCCTCCATGAGAATCGGGACATTTTTGCATGGTCCCCCAAGGACATGTCGGGTGTGCCGAAGGAATTCGCCGAGCACAAGCTACATGTCCGAGAAGGTGCGAAACCAGTCAAATAGCCTCTCCGCCGACTATCGGAGGAGAAGAGAAGGATTATGGGAGAAGAGATAGCCCGGCTTCTGGCAGCCGACTTCATTACGGAAGTTTTCTTCCCAGAATGGCTCGCCAACCCGGTCCTCGTGCTGAAGAAAAACAACAAGTGGCGCATGTGTATAGACTAAACTAGCCTCAACAAGGCTTGCCCCAAAGATCCCTTTGCCTTGCCAAGGATTGATCAAGCAATAGACTCCACAGCCGGATGTGAGCTGTTGAGCTTGTTGGATGCTTACTCAGGCTACCACCAGATAAAGCTGGATCCAGCTAACCGCCTGAAAACCGCCTTCATCACACCATTCGGAGCCTTCTGCTACCTGACTATGACATTCGGCTTGAGAAATGCCGGTGCCACTTTTTAGCGTTGCATGCAGAAATGCCTCCTCAAGCAGCTCGGCAGAAATGCTCACGTCTATGTAGACGATATTGTGGTGAAGACGGAGAAGCGTGGCACCTTGCTGGAAGACCTCAGAGAAACATTTGAAAACTTGCGCCGATTCCAAATCAAGCTCAACCCCGAGAAATGCGTGTTCGGAGTACCAGCCGGCCAGCTCCTAGGCTTCCTGGTCTCCGAACGCGGCATCGAGTGCAACCCAATAAAGATCAAGGCCATAGAGAGAATGGAGATTCCCACCAAGCTGCGGGATGTCCAGAAGTTCATCGGTTGCTTGGCTTCCCTGAACTGCTTCATCAGCCGGCTCGGAGAGAAGGCCCTCCCCCTCTACCGACTCATGAAGAAGTCCACTCATTTCGAGTGGAACGACCAGGCAGACCAAGCCTTCCATGAGCTAAAGAAGATGCTGACCACGCCGCCTGTCTTGGCGGCACCGGCTGAAAAGGAGCCCATGCTCCTTTACATTGCCGCTACTAGCCGGGTGGTCAGCATTGCCATCGTAGTCCAACGCCCAGAAGAAGGCCGGGCTCAGCCGGTTCAGAGGCCGGTGTATTATTTAAGCGAAGTCCTATCCACCTCGAAGCAGAACTACCCACACTACCAGAAGATGTGCTATGGTGTGTACTTCGCTGCCAAGAAGCTCAAGCCCTATTTTCAAGAGCACCCCATTACGGTCGTATGTACTGCCCCGCTTGCCGAGATCATAGGCAGCCGGGATGCATCCGGCCGAGTGGCCAAATGGGCCATTGAGCTGGCCCCCTACGCGATCTTCTACCAGCCCCGTACCGCCATTAAGTCCCAGGCACTGGCCGACTTCCTCATTGATTGGGCCGAAACCCAATACCAGCCACCGGCTCCCGACTCCACTCACTGGCAGATGCACTTCGATGGGTCCAAGATGCACATCGGCTTGGGAGCCGGCATCGTCCTCACCTCTCCCAAGGGCGACAAGCTCAAGTATACATTGCAAATACATTTTGCCGCCTCCAACAATGTGGCCGAGTATGAGGTGCTCATACACGGGCTCCGACTAGCCAAAGAACTCGGCATCCGCCGGATCTTGTGCTATGGCGACTCGAATTTGGTGGTCCAACAGTCATCCGGTGACTGGGACGCCAAAGACGCAAACATGGCGAGCTATCGTTTCCTCGTCCAGCAAATCAGTGGATATTTTGAAGGATGTGAGTTCCTTCATGTACCACCTGCCGACAACATGCAAGCGGATGCCCTGGCACGAGTAGAATCCACCCGGCAAGCCATACCAGCCGGCGTTTCTCTCCACCGACTCCTCAAGCCGTCTATCAAGCCGTCTCCAGAATCTGATTCCATCTTCGCGCCGCCTGACCCCAACGCAGTCGGATCCGACTTGGGAAACCAAGCAGGCATCACGGGGACTCCAACAGGCGGCCCGGGGACTGCCATAGTCGCACCCGACCCGGGGAATTTGGAACTCAGCCCGGGGACTACATCAACACAACAGGCGATGGCCGACTCTGACCCCAACTCTTCACTACCCAGCCGACTCGCCCCTATCACAGTGGCAGTCCTGACAATAGAAGAAGTCACAGCTCCATCCTGGGCCCAGCCCATCCTCAACTTCTTAGTAAACAGAGAGCTACCAACCGACGAGATCTCGGCAAGATAAGTTCAACGCCGAGCCGGAGCCTACACAATCGTCAACAGAGAGCTTGTTAGGCGTAGCGTCACTGGAGTCTTCCAGCGCCGCGTCGAACCAGAGAAGGGCACAACAATCCTCAGGGACATCCACCAAGGCGAATGCGGCCACCACGCAGCCTCAAGATCACTCGTCGCCAAGGCTTTTCGCCACGGATTTTTCTGGCCGACTGGCTTGGAAGACGCCAAGGAACTAGTCAAAAACTGCAAAGGGTGCCAATTTTTCAGCTCCAAGCAACACCTGCCGGCTTCTGCACTCAAGACCATCCCCCTCACCTGGCCCTTTGCCATCTAGGGGCTGGACATGGTGGGCCTGTTCAATACGGCACGCGGCGGCATGACACATCTGCTCATCACTGTGGACAAATTTACCAAGTGGATTGAGGCGAAGCAGATCAAAAAGCTGAATGGGCCGACTGCCGTCACATTCATCGCAGATATTATAACCCGGTATGGCCTACCGCATAGCATCATCACCGACAACGGCACAAATTTTGCAAAGGGAGCACTGGCACGTTTCTGCGCAACACGCGGCATCCGGCTGGACCTAGCGTCCGTTGCCGACCCGCAGTCAAACGGCCAGGTCGAGCGAGCAAATGGCCTCATCCTCTCCGGCATCAAGCCCCGACTGGTCGTGCCACTGGAGCGTTCGGCTGGCTGCTGGCTCGACGAGCTGCCGGCCGTCCTCTGGAGTTTGCGCACTACCCCAAACAGATCGACCGGCTTCACCCCTTTTTTCCTTGTATATGGTGCCGAGGTCGTCATCCCAACTGACATCGAGTTTGACTCGCCTCGGGTCACCATGTGCACGGAGGCAGAAGCCAAGGAAGCAAGCGAAGACGGCATCGACCTGCTGGAAGAGGGCCGGCTGTTAGCTCTCAGTCGGTCCGCCATCTATCAGCAGGGTATGCGCCGCTACCACAGCCGGAAGGTCAAGCCAAGATCTTTCCAAGAGGGCGACCTTGTGCTCCGGCTGATCTAGCGAACAGCCGGCCAACACAAGCTCTCGGCCCCTTGGGAGGGCCCCTTCATCATCAGCAGAGCTTTAGGCAATGACCCCTACTACCTAATCGACGCGCAGAAGCCGAAGGCACGCAAGAGAGACGATTCCAGCAAGGAGTCGGACCGACCGTGGAACGCCAATCTCCTCCGAAGATTTTACAGTTAAAAAGCAGTACGTAGCACGCTACCTTTTGTACTAAGTACGAGACAAGGGGTGCCCCGAGGAGTACTCGGGGACTACCCTCTTTTATCTATGAAAGATGAGTATCACGCATACGATTATGTTGCTACACTTGCTTTCTTCGTCCGGCACCGGGTTCGACCAGTCGGCCCGGGGACTCGCCGCCTCAAGTTATATCTGAAGTTCCACCTACAGCCAGACAAGTAGTGTGCCGGCACCCAAGCCCCCTCTTGCCAAAAGTCGCAGCTCGAAGAAACGACTGTCTGACTGGCAAGAGCCAAGGGCAGGAAAGGATGCCCACGCGAAAAAACGGCTAAGGACTAACGAACTTATATAACACGAGCCGGCCTCCCACCCCGCCAACCGACTACTAGAGCAGTCGGCTGGCCAGCTTCCCGCTCACCTTGCTGCAATCTGAGAAAGCTCAAGTACTTGCCTTCCCAAAAACGACCAAGTCCTTCTCCGGCCACAGACTGCAGAGCAGCTGTCCGGCTGGGAAGGCGGCGGCCAAGGGAAGGCGGTAAAGGAAAAAGCCAAAGGATAAAAAGAAAACATAAACGGAAGCCAAACACATGCATAATATTTACACGAAAGACCTTCGAAAGGCCAGCATTCAACATAGTCTGAATACACCCCAGTGGGTGGAACTGTGCAAATTTAAAGATTGTTCAAAGAAGTAACAAGCAGGAAAGCTAAGACGGCGGATCAAGCCAAGGGAGCAACAGGCGAGTGGGGCAGGTTGGAGGATTCGGTGGTGCCGGCTGGAGGAGTGACCGGCTGGCGAGTCTCGGCATCGTTGCTAGAAGCACGATCAGGCTGAGGTGGGCTGGTCGCTTCACCATCCGGCGCATCGTCTTCGTCATCCTCTCCCTCTTCCTCTTCGCCCTCATCACTGGAGGCAATCTCCTCCGCCGAGTCCTCACCTTCGGCCGGGTTCAGCCCGAACCACTCCTCCGGCTGAGCGACGCCGGCGTCATCCACCTCAGGAGCAAAGGCGCTGGTATCGGTATACTCGGCGATCGCCGAGGCGTGCTGGATGATAGCCGGCCGCACCGCCTCCAGCTCCTCGTCAGCCTCCTGCCGCCAGGTGCTCAGCTGGTCCAAGTTCAGCCCAGGATACCAAGCCCGGACGAACTCCAGAGCCCGCCCAGCGCCGGAGCGGGCCGCTGACGCCTTCCAAGCCTCGAAGTGGCCGACTGCGACCTCCAGCCAGTCGGTGGTCCGGACTTGGGGTGCACGGAATCACCTCGCCAGGCTAGAGGGCGGCCAGCACTTGCGCTCCGGTGCGCTGAAGACGGCGGAGCATGCGATGGGCCGGCTGCAGGAAGGCTTGAAGGCCCAGAAGCTGCTCCTCAAGTGACCGGTTGGCATTCGGCGCAATCTCGGCCCCGCGTGCCATCGCGTGTCGCGGTAGGCCTCGATGGCTTGGGTGGCGGCGGCTAAGTAGCCGGGGAAGTAATCTGCGCAAAGAGGAAAACAGTGACACAAAATCAAAAAATGAATCAGATAGTAGAAGGCAGCCAAGGAAGCAAAGAAGAAGGCGGCCTACCGTCAATCAAGTCTTCCACCCGGCTGTAGCCTTGGCTCAGCGCCTGCCTCATCTCGGCCCAGTTTGCCGCCTCAGTCTCATACTCGGCTTTGAGGGCGGCCTCGCTGTCTTGCGCCACCTTCAGGGCCGCCATGTGGCTCTCCTCCTGGTCGGCCAACCTCTTGGCCAGGCGGTCACGCTCTTGAGCCAGGGCGGTGCGCTCGGCCTCCTTGGCACGAAGGGCGGTCTGGGCTCCGCTCAGCTGGCTCCTCAAGTCGGCATTGGCCCCTGCAATATAAAGAAATAAGTCGTCAGGAAAAGATCCGACCCGACTACTCGGTAGTCGGCCTAAATCTCGGGGACTACACCTAGTGGGTGCGCTGACGCGCCCCCAATTAAAAGAAAAACGGAGCGCTTACTCCGGCTCTCGGTCAGATCAGTGGCTTTCTGATTCAACTCCTGGGCCTGGGAGTTGAAGGCGGCCGCGCGGAGGTTGTGGTACTCCTGCAGAGAAGACAAGGGACGTGAGTAAGAACAAGATGGTAATCAAGCTTTCCAGTAAGTTCCAAGCCGCCTGCTCAGCAGCCGGCTCGGAACTTGGGGACTACACCTAGAGGGTGCGCTGACGCGCCCCCACGGAAGAAATTAAAAGCAATCAAAGGAGCAGGAGGACTCACCCGAATAACCAACCGCGTTGTGAGAAACTCCTGGGTGTACTGCTTCAGCGCGGTGGCTTGGGCCTGAAGCCGGCTCCGGACGTCCTGCGCCGCCACATTCAGCACGGCTGTCCCGCCGCCCGGCGTCCACCCGGACGAGCTATCGCTGGCCGCTTCTAGGTCCTGGGCAGACGAGCCGGCGTCCATGGTCTTCTGCGCGTCCGGCACTGAAGTCTCCTTCCCCGCGCGCCGGCGAAGCGGTGACGAGATCACAAGATCCCCTCCCACGGTCGGCTCGCCCCCAGCCGGCCGCGCTGGCGGCACTTCAGGCCGGCCCCCACGACCCGTTACAGTTGGCGGCGATGGCGCCGTCTCCCTCTCCATCTCCAGCTGGACGCGGCCGGCTTCCTCCAACAGGGGCACAGGGGTGTCAGGAGCCGCGACACGGAGGGGAATGACGAACTGCGGAGGCTGGTTCTGCAGCGCCTCCGCCTCCCTCTCCGCGTCTGCGGCCTCCGCCTGGGCCTTGGCGGTTGCGACGGCTCGCGCCTCCGCTGACTTCTGCTCCGCCTCCCGAGCCGCCCTCCGCTCCTCCGCCTCCCGCTCCTCTCGCGCTTCCCGCGCGTCCCGCTCCGTCGCCTCTAGGAGGTCGGCGCTGGGATCTACCCGGCGCGAGTTTGAAGACCCTCCTACGGCTCCGACTATGGAGGCGGCCGGGACTCGCCCAAGGGAAAGAGGGGCCCTGTTTGATAAATTGAGAAAAAGGGTTTGGAAAAACATCAACCGAAGAAGAAGAAAAAAGAAAGGCATAAGAACAGCGACACTTACGCTGAGACCGCCTGCGACTGCTTCACCACCTTGCGGAAGCGGGCTGCCTTTGCAGCCGCCTCGTCCTGCTTGGTCGCCGCCGCGGTACTCTTGGGCTTCTTCGGCCGACTGCCGAAGTGGGTCGACACGGCCCGGCGCTTCTGTACGCCGCCTTGGGCAGTCGGCCCGGCGGATGGGCCCGCACCATGGTGCTCGGGCGCCGGTCGGCGGCGCGCGATGACTTCGGCCTCGTCGTCATCTGGCCAGTCCTCGAAGCCGGCCCCGAGCCCGGACCCGCCTGCGTCGCCGCCTTGCCCCGCGATGTCGTCCTCCCTGGCGGCCGCCCCCAGGTCTGGGTCGTCTACATCGTCCATCGTACGGTCGGGGAGGAACTGGCGTTCCACCCCTGCGGCCCCGGCTGCTGGCGGAAGCATGGGGTTCTGCCAAAGAAAGGCCGGCTGGTCAGGAGTCGGCCACCATGAACTCGGCAACGAGCAAAGAGGAAGAGAAACTTACCACCGGCGGAGGATTGGCGCGAGAGTACGGCACCTTGCCATACTTCCACTCCTCGGTGAGCTTGCAGTTGGAAATGTAGTTCACCATGTAAGACACCTCGGCGTGAGGCATCTCCTTGGTGCTTAGCCGGCACGGGTCGAAGCGGCCGCTCATCTGGCAGATCATATGAGGTCGGCCCTGGAGCGGGAGCACCTGGCGCTCCACGAAGGCGGCCACCAGGTCGGGCCTGGATAGACCCTCCGACTGGATCATCACCCGGAGCCGGGCAACGGAGGTGGACCCGCCCGAAGACAGCGACCTGGACCAGAAGGACCATGAAGGATGCCTCCCAGCTGGCGGGCCAGCTATGTAAGCCGGCAGGTTGACGAAGTCGCCTTGCGGAGCAATATTCTTCATGTAGAAGTAGGACTTCTGCCAGAGCTTCACCGACTGGATCAGCGGGATGAGCGGAAATGGGTTGTTGTCGCTCTCCCTCCGCATGGCAATGAAGGCACCACATGGGGCTGGCATGCCCGCGACAACGGTGCCGAGCTTGCACTGAAAGAACTCTCCCCACAGTTCAAGAGTGGGGAGGACGCTGAGAAAACCCTCGCACAGGGTGACGAAGGTCGACAGCAGCATCACCGCGTTGGGAGTGAGGTGATGCGGCTGGAGATGATAAAATTCAAGGAACGGGCAGAGGAACCCGCTCGCCGGCAGGCCGAAGCCATGCAGGCAGTGCGAGCGGAAGATCACCCGCTCATCCTCTTCTGGCGCCGGCGAGATCTCCCTCTTCGGCGCGAGGCGGACCCATACGAGATCCGCGCCCGGCAACCGCCGCGTCCGACAAAGGAAGTCGACGTGGTCGTCATGGACATTGGAGCCGTCCCAGGAGCTCGACAATGCCATGGGGACGGCGCGGCGGCGAGAAAGGTACGACGAAAGGAGGGCGCACGACCCAGCTGCGACAAAGCGGCGGCGAGCCAAGAAGATTGGCAGGAAGGCCGAGCGGCGGTAGGTAGCTGTCGTGACGAGAGGAGGAAGAAGAAGGAGGGGGCGGAGCGAGGGAGAGCGCGTGAGCGTTTTGGCGCTCCCCTCCTCTACCCCTACTTACAGCCTCGTGCGGCGAAGCCGAGGAGGCAGGACGTGGGGGGCGTGGGATTAACTGCACCCACTCCCCCCACGCCCCGCGATTATTGTGCCATTACGGCGTGGGGAAACCGCCACTGGGGCGCACGCGGTCCGTCCAGGCCGCAGAAGTTCCGCGCGTGGGTCGAGGCCCTATAGTGGCGGGCCCCAGACTGCGGCGGCGTCCCGTCGCGCGCGTGGGCTGGCAGGCCCCTCCAGCCGGAGGATGCCACATGGCGCGCAGTCGACGAGCGGTCAGTTCACAGCCGGACTCGCGCGCCGACTGGCACCAGCCTTCAAACTTCGAGATCTCTAAGAGACGGCATGCCTAGTTGAAACTGGCTTCTGGTTCCCGGCTCCTCAAGATAGGAAGCTGACTGGGCTCCTCGACTTTTTTCTGCCTCGGAGCCCAACCAGCTTCGGGGACTACTGTCGGAGTAAATGACCACGGGTAGCCTTGCCGGCTTCCCCTGGCACTTCAGAAAAATTACAGGCCGAACAAGCCTCCAAGCTTCCAAGACATGGGTCCGTCTTCCCCCAGCCGGCTACCTCTCAAGCCGGCTGCGCAAAGGTAGCCCAACCCTGAAATCCTTGAGAAACAAGACCATGAGAAGGCCGACTTCCAGAAGCCGGCCATAAAAGGGCTGACTCCCAGGAGCCGGCCCCTCAGCAGGCGGCTAAGATCTTGCCCTCAGAGTCTGCACCCACATAACAGCGACAAGACGAGGCATGGCTACAGTAAAGCCTGCCACCCCCGAATCCCGGCGCACGCATGGCCACTGTGCACCGTACGGGGCGGCCATCCCCGTCCGGCGCGGCACTGTTGCCATGATGATCGTGACGTCACCCACGGCGAGGGGTCAGTACGACCCGTGGGTGGAGGGCCCCCTCGGTCAGGGAGATCCCGAGGGCGGCCAGGCTTCCCACAGTCGGCCAAGGGTATGGCCGGCTTCCAACAGCCGGCCAACTCTCTCCCTCCAAGGAGGTGCTTCATTAAGGAGACAAGAGAAGGTAAGGCTACAGTGATGAGCCGCCTCGCGGCGGCACTGTAGCCATGCTTACCATGACAAAGCCATCGTCGCCAGGGGCAAGGTAACAGTAACCAGCCCCCGACAAGACCCCCGAGCGGTGGGGCCGGCCTATCGGCCAAAGGGTCGGCAGCCAGCGGGCCTACCAGTTGGTGGGCCCCACCAGTCGGCGGAGAAGCCGGCGGGCATAGACACAGACGGCTGGGGCCCACGCCTAGCCGGATTACCATTGTACCCCTGGGGGTAGGCCTATATAAACCCCCAGGGTTCCCATGCAGGGGAGATCACTCTTTGGATAGATTTTAGACGCCACAAGGAAAAGAGGAGCGGGCTAGCCTGGCCCTCCCTCACCCTTTCACCGAACAGCTCAAGGAGCATTCTGTAGCAACCCACCGAGCTAGTGATCATGCGGAGACCCCGCGGAGCAGCATTAGGGGTGTTATCTCCACGGAGAGCCCTGAAGCTGGGTAAGATTCGCCGGCGTGCATGTCTTCGCGTTATCCCGTTTCTAGGCACCGGCGATGTTTTATTGGCTCCCACAATGATAAGCCATCCATTGGCATATGCCGCACCAACCACCCGACAACTGAACAGGATGAACGGGAAGATGGGCAGGTTAGCCCTGGTAAACAGGCCACGCACGAAGACTCGGATGACGGTAGTTATCTTCCGCTATCCGAGGATGAGGCGAGCCTCGGCACTGAGGATTTCATCGTGCCTGAGGAACCTCTTAAGCAGGAGCGCTTCATGCGCCAGCTAATAGCCACTGCAAGGAGCCTGAATAAGAAGCAGCGGTAGCTTCAAGCTGACCAAGATCTGCTCAATGACAAATGGACCGATGTCCTACCAGCCGAAGAATACGGCCTCAAGCGCCCAACCAAAAGCTACCCGAAGCGCAAATTGCTACCTCAGTTTGACGAAGAGGTGCTGGAACACATACCACCATCGCACAATGCGGCTGACCGACCACCACGTTGTCGAGATAAAACGGCAACTCAAGCCGAACACCAGCCCGCCCCGCCTCATCGCAAAAGCAGAGGTATGCCAGCTCACGGTCATGCATGACCTTCGGCAGGACCTGAACAATAAAGCAGGACATACTAGATCGATCTACAGATCGCGAGGATGTGCCCCGACACGGGACGACGACCATCTATTCGGACGTGACAAACCCAGTCATGCGCAGGCTGAAAGCTGCAGATGGACTCCATCAGAGCTACGTCGCGATACGACCCGATATAGAGGCGCCGCGCACCCTCATTGCTTCACCAACAAAGTCATGGAACATGAATTCCCTGAAGGGTTCAAACCCGTGAATATATAATCATACGATGGAACCACAGACCCCGCGGTATGGATCGTAGACTTCATCCTCCATATTCATATGGCACATGGCGATGACCTTCATGCCATCAAATACCCCCCCCCCCTAAAACTCAAAGGACCAGCCCGACACTGGTTGAACAACCTGCCCGAAAATTCCATCGGCAGCTGGGAGGACTTGGAAGAAGCCTTCCTCGATAACTTCCAAGGTACATATGTTCGACCTCTGGACGCTAACGACTTAAGCCATATAGTCCAACAGCCAGGAGAGTCCGCCAGGAAATTCTGGACTAGGTTCTTAACTAAAAAGAACCAGATCGTCGACTGTCTGGATGTCGAAGCCCTAGCGGCCTTTAAACACAGCATCCGCGATGAATGGCTCGCCCGCCACCTCGGCCAAGAGAAGCCAAAGTCCATGGCGGCCCTCACGACACTCATGACCCGCTTTTGTGCGGGCGAGGATAGTTGTCTGGCCCGTAGCAAAAACAATGCAAGCGACGTCAGCACCCCTGAAGCTAAAAATAGCAACGACAAGTCCCGTTGCAACAGATACAAGCGTCGAAACAACAATGACAACACCGAGTATACGGCGGTCAATGCCAGATTCAGTGGCTCTAAGTCCGGTCAGTGGAAGAAGCCGTTCAAAAAGAACAATTCGGGCCCATCTAGCTTGGACCGCATACTTGATCGTCCGTGCCAGATTCATGGCACCCCAGACAAACCAGCCAATCATAACAACAGAGATTGCTGGGTTTTTAAACAGGCCGGCAAGTTAAATGCCGAAAACAAGGATAAGGGATTGCAAGGTGAAGACGACGACGAGGAGCCCCGGCCACCGAACACAGGGGGACAGAAGAAGTTTCCCCCTCAGGTCAAAATGGTGAACATGATATACGCCACCCACATCCCCAAGAGGAAGTGTCGGTGTCAAAACTGGCGGATTTGAGATAGGGGGTCCTGAACTGTGCTTCTAGGATCGATGGTAACAGGAGACGGGGACACAATGTTTTACCCAGGTCCGGGCCCTCTCTATGGAGGTAATACCCTATGTCCTACTTGATTGATCTTGATGAATATGAGTATTACAAGAGTTGATCTACCACGAGATTGTTATGACTAAACCCTAAAAGTCTAGTCTGGCTATGATAACGATTGTCCCCCCTCCGCACTAAGTCCTCCTGTTTATATAGACACCGGGGGGATCTAGGGTTACATAAGGTCAGTTATAAAGAAAGAAATCTACTTATTCGATCGCCAAGCTTGCCTTCCACGCCAGGGAGAGTCCCATCCGGACACGGGTGCAGTCTTCAATCTTCGTGTCTTCACAGCCCATGAGTCCGTCCCATGGCTAATAGGTCGGACGCCTGAGAACCCCTTAGTCCAAGACTCCCTCAGTAGCCCCCAAACCAGTCTTCAATGACGAGGTATTCGGCGCATAGATTGTCTTCGGCATTGCAAGGCGGGTTCCTCCACTGGTGACTTCCAAGTAGTGTGTTCGGCCTTCCATTTAATGCTGTACCCCTCGGCTTCTATGCATTGACAACTTCAGCTTCCACATGTCGAGCGAATGCGAGAGGTCAGGATATTTTTGCACATACGACCTTGACCGTACCAGAAAGGGGCCTATTTAAAGAGAATAGATCTCAGATCCCCTCCAAATCTCACGGAAGAAACCCTCAGAGCTTGCGGAGCAGAACCACCCCAACATGGCTAGCGCTCCCAGATCTTCCTCTCGTCCCCACAACTCTGAAAAGGGGGATTGGGAGAGATGTTTAGTTTCTCACAGTCAACTGGTGAAGCTGCAAACACATGACTTTCTTACCCCCGTAGATTTGGTCCCCGTACGAGCAGGGATGACGTCCTTCAAGGGCGGGGCTCAAGCGGAGAACTTCTCCAATCCGTCCAGGGGAGAATGAGTATGCTTCGTCCCCTTCTTGTTAAGAGGTGTCGGATTTCCGATCCATCCCTTCCTCCGATGTCTGCTGGAGTATTATGGCCTCCAACTGCATAGTCTCACTCCCGCCTCTATCCTTCATATTGCGGGTTATGTCGCTCTATGCGAGCTATTCCTGGGCTACGAGGCCCATTTCGATTTATGGAGAAGATTGTTCTGCCTTGTCCCTCGTAATCAAGGCGGGTCAATTTTTGAAGTGGGAGGAGCCGAAGTGTGGCGCATCACCGGGACCGGATACTTGTCCGGCACGCCGAAGAAAGCTTCCGAAGAGTGGCCTTCTGAATGGTTTTACATTGACGACGTCGCTCTTCCCGACCCTGTCCGTATGGGCCTCCCCAAGTTTTCAAGTGCTCCATTGAAGAAACGCCATAGCTGGCGTCCTCAGAGCCTCAAGGAAGAGGATAGTGCAGAGATCAGCCTGCTGCTGGGCAAGATTAGGATGCTTGCCCAGTCCGGATTGTCAATAGTCAAGGTAATGGCGATCTCCATAATGCGGGTGGTCCAGACACTCCAATACAGAGGGCTGCCCATGTGGCATTATAACGGGGAAGACGATGCTTCACGATACGGTCAGAAGGGCCCAAAGACCCCCGCCGCTCTGGTCAAAATATTGGCCGAACTGTATAAAGGGGAGAAAGAGGAGTTCACCCATCTCCAATATCGAGATGGATGTTCCATGTATAATCCTCCTAGATGGGTAAGCTCTAACTCCACTATTTTACTCATGTCCCTGAATCATTCTTGACAGGCAGTATCTTATCCGCTTATAACAGGAATGGCGAAAGGTTGTCGAGGGGATCCACGACCCTGCCCCTCAGCCGAAGAATCGCAACCGGGATCTTGACCCTGGATATGAGGAAGATCCGGACATATTTGTGGAGCTCGAGGATGGAATATTCTATCAGATGAGCTATGACGGTACAGATGTACCCATCATCTCCGATTACCCTGGTCTCCTTCCTGCTTCACATGTAAGTAATCCGGCGATACCTTGTCCAAGAGAGTTTTCCCATTCCTCCTCACCCACCACACTATCCTGTGCTCAAAAGGGGAGGCGTTCGGCGCGCCATGCTGCCTCGGGGGCATCTCCAACGAGAGCGGCCTCCACACCGGGCAAGCCTTTGAAGAGGAAGGCAAACGAAGATATGGTCGAGCCTTCATCAAAGAGGTATGGATTTGCAAATATGCACCTTGGCAGTCACATCCAACTGTGACCTTTCCGTTTACCTTGTATCAGGAAAAAGGTGTGCCGGACTATATCCGGGGGACCGGCCGGTCATACCTCTTGCAGCCAGGATCCAGTTCCTGTCGTAAAAACAGGGGCTAATGCGGGGGTGACGCCGGACTGTCCTCCAGCCGAGGATTCAGATGATGTATCCATCACCAACTCGGAAGTGGAGAGCGTCATGAATCATCGGCGCCGCAAGGCCGTTTTACAAGACCTCAGTTTTTCAAAAGAGGCATTTAACGCCTTCAGCTCGGCTGATGCATATATTCGAGCTGCTCGAGATGGGCTTAACAGAGCCACAAAGCAGCATTTAAAAGATGCGCGGGTAAGTTTACTTTGTTTGAATATGATAACCATATGCCAGTAACCCCCGAGACTTGAATCAGTTGGTACAAATGATTTAAGGATCGTTGTATAACCAGGTTCTTACAGAGAAGAACGACCTGCTAGCCAAAGAGCTGGAAAAGTGCTGGACATAGCTAACTGCTGCTACCGCCAAACTGGAAAAGCTCAAGAAGGCGTCCTCTGGTAATATTTCCCTCCATCGAGAAACAATGATTATATGCCAGCTGTGCAGATAATGCTGCTTGTCTCATAACAGGGTCGTCGGACCAACTAGAAGAGAAACTGAAGACCGCTCAAACAAACGAGAAAGAGGCGAAAAGACTGCACGCCGCAGGTGAGCGCGTTCTGACCCGAGTCAGAGAGGAGAAAAACAGACTCCAGGATTCCAACATCCAGCTGGGCGAGGAACTGAAAGATGTGCGGGCCCAACTGGCCGACTCCGTGAAGGAGAATAAAAGGCTCCGAGGCGGCATATTCAGTATGCGGCCGGACTTACCTTATAATAGTTCGAAGATGGAAGGTACTGACAAAGTTATGTTTGCAGGTATGCTGACAGGCCGTCCCGAAGAGGAGGTGTCCGGATCGTCGAATGATCTGCTGCAGGGGCTATCGCAAATGCATGAACAAGCTCGATAGGCAATGCGGAGTGTTGCTAAGGCCTTATGGCCATCCGCCTCCCCTCCAGGAAGTATGGAGGAGCTTGTAGAGCTATTCAAGGGAGCGCGGCGACGTATCTGATTATGGAAGATATCGGCCTACTAGGAGGGTGCGCGAGAGGCCTGGGCCATGGTGAAGACACGGTATACCAAGCTTGATCCGAATCACATGGCTCGGGTCGGACCTTTAGGGTCAGATGGGAAAGAAGTGCCTGTTAATTTGGTATATGACCAAGTAACAGTAGCTGCGAAATATTCCCAACAGGATTGTAAGTTAGATAGCCTGTTGGATGGTATAGAGGAGGAAATTTATGAGTCTAAGTGACTATGTACTTTCCTTGACATATGTAAATTCTAGCTGAATGGTAAAATGATTGTCATGGCAGACCTTTTCACTTCAACCTCGGGACCCGAAGGTGCAGAGTGTTTCCGAATACCCATGCAGCCGAATAGACCGGGGAATGCATGGAAACCAGGCGTAGGGGTCATAGTTGCTTGAACGGACAAGTTGTATTCAGCTAGTTATGTTATATTACGTTAAAGTTGTAAGAAACATCTTCCAGAGAGAATAGTTCCGTTAAGGGTTCCTTTCCCTGGGTGTGCATGCATTACAGTGCATGTCCGAATTGTGATTGAAAAAATCGCAGTATATATATATATATATATATATCTTCTGGGGGTTCGCAATGGAGCAAATGCAAAAACATCTTTAATCCACCGACCAAATATTCCCTTAAGAACGCTAGCTTTGGGCTTCACCCAGTCCGAGGCACACATCCGGATGACCCAGCAGTAACAATCGCAGAGGTGCTCCCTTTATGCCCTAGCCGAACTAACGAGAACGTAGGGCATAAGCACAGGAGCCAGGCAACCTAGCTTGGCCAAAACTTAAGTCATATCGATGCATATAATGACGAAGAAAAGGTACATATGGGAAAAACGCATATGTGATGGGCTTGATGCTCGGATAATAATAACAAGCTTCTGTACAAGAAGCCCCCAGGTATGATGGACATACATATTCGAAAGCATATGTGTGCGTCAGGGGTGCGCGGTCTAACCGCACGAAAGCTTTAAGGCTAAAGAGAAAAACGAAAAGAGAGAAAGACGAAAAAATGTATTATGGAAACAGCAGGGGAAGGAGACGAACAAAGAGTTCGGCGCTTAGGCATAGAATCTTTGGAGTCTGGCCGTGTTCTAGGGGTTCGGCTCGAGGCGATTAACTGACGCATCACGCAGGCGGTACGCTCCTCCGGTGAGAACCTCGTCGATGATGAAGGGACCCTCCCATTTGGGCTTGAGTTTGTCCTTTTTTTCTTCGCAAGCGTAGAACAAGTTCGCCAATGTTATAAGTCTTGGCCTGTACCTCTATGCTTTGATATCTGTGGGCTTGTTGTTTATAAAATGCGGAACGGGCTTTTGCAACGTCACGCTCCTCCTCCAGGACGTCTAGGCTGTCCTGCCGATTGAGCTCAGCCTCTCTCTCTTTGTACATGCGCACCCGAGGTGAGTCATGTATAATGTCGCAAGGTAGCACAACCTATGCGCCGTACACCATGAAAAAAGGTGTGTATCCGGTAGTGCGATTGGGCGTGGTCCGTAGCCCCCAGAGTACGGAGTCAAGCTCCTCAACCTAGTGTGTGTCTGATTCCTTCAAAGAGAGCACTAGTCTGGGCTTGATGCCGCTCATAATAAGACCATTGACTCATTTGACTTGACCGTTTGTTTGCGGATGATAGATAGAGGTGTAATCTAGTTTAATGCCCAGATTAGCACACCAGGTTTTCACCTCACTGGCTGTGAAATTGGAGCCGTTATCGGTGATGATGCTATGTGGAATGCCAGAATGGTGTACAATACCGGATATTAATTTTATCACTGTCCCGTACTCGACCATTTTAACTAGTTTGGCCTCTATCCACTTAGTGAATTTATCCACCATAACCAACAGATATTTTTTCTTATGGCTTCCTCCTTTAAGGGATCCAACCATATCTAGTCCCCAGACCGCAAAAGGCCAAGTGTTGGGGATTGTTTGTAGGGTGATACGTCTCCAACGTATCTATAATTTTTGATTGTTCCATGCTATTATATATTCTGTTATGGATGTTTAATGGGCTTCTTTATACACTTCTCTATTATTTTTGGGACTAACCTATTAACCGGAGGCCCAACCCAAATTGCTGTTTTTTGCCTATTTCAGTGTTTCACAGAAAATAAATATCAAAAGGAATGAAACCTTCGGGAGCGTAATTTTTGGAACAAACGTGATCCAGAGGACTTGAAGTGGACGTCAAGCAACCAACGAGGAAGCCACGAGGCAGGGGGCGCCCTCCACCCTCGTGGGCCCCTCATGGCTCCACCGACCTACTTCTTCCTCCTATATATACCTACGTACCCTGAAAACATCAGAGGGCACCACGAAAACCTAATTCCACCGCCACAACCTTCTGTACCCGTGAGATCCCATCTTGGGGCCTTTTCCGGCGCTCCGCCGGAGGGGGCATTGATCACGGAGGGCTTCTACATCAACACCATAGCCTCTCCGATGATGTGTGAGTAGTTTACCTCAGACCTTCGGGTCCATAGTTATTAGCTAGATGACTTCTTCTCTCTCTTTGGATCTCAATACAAAGTTCTCCTCGATATTCTTGGAGATCTATTCGATATAATCTTCTTTTGCGGTGTGTTTGTCGAGATCCGATGAATTGTGGGTTTATGATCAAGATTATCTATGAACAATATTTGAATCTTCTCTGAATTCTTTTATGTATGACTGGTTATATTTGCAAGTCTCTTCGAATTATCAGTTTGGTTTGGCCTACTAGATTGATCTTTCTTGCAATGGGAGAAGTGCTTAACTTTGGGTTCAATCTTGCGGTGCTCGATCCCAGTGACAGTAGGGGAAACGTCACGTATTGTATTGTTGCCATCGAGGATAAAAAGATGGGGTTTATATCATATTGCATGAGTTTATCCCTCTACATCATGTCATCTTGCTTAAAGCATTACTCCGTTCTTATGAACTTAATACTCTAGATGCATGCTGGATATCGGTCGATGTGTGGAGTAATAGTAGTAGATGCAGGCAGGAGTCAGTCTACTTGTCACGGACGTGATGCCTATATACATGATCATACCTAGATATTCTCATAACTATGCTCAATTCTATCAATTGCTTGACAGTAATTTGTTCACCCACCGTAATACTTATGCTATCTTGAGAGAAGCCACTAGTGAAACCTATGGCCCCGGGGTCTATTCTCCATCATACAAGTTTCCAATCTATTTTATTTTGCAATCTTTACTTTCAACTTCTATAATAAAAATACCAAAAATACTTATCTTATTATTATTATCTATATCAGATCTCACTCTTGCAAGTGGCCGTGAAGGGATTGACAACCCCTTTATCGCGTTGGTTGCAGGGTTCTTATTTGTTTATGTAGGTACGAGGTGACTCGCGCGTGGTCTCCTACTGGATTGATACCTTGGTTCTAAAAAACCGAGGGAAATACTTACGCTGCTTTGCTGCATCACCCTTTCCTCTTCAAGGGAAAACCAATGCATGCTTAAGAGGTAGCATAGGGCGGTGGGGTGCATATGGCTTTGGTTGGCGAAGAGTTGGCATCCGACGCAACGTTGGACAAGGTCCTGTGCATCTGCTCAGGCCGTCGGGCAATAAAACCGTGTACGGAAGGCCTTGCTAACAAGGGCCCGAGCTGCGGCGTGGTGCCCGCCGAGACCGGCGTGAATCTCAGCCAGGAGCTGCCGCCCCTCCTCCCCGGAGATACATCTTTGAAGGACTCCGGTAGCGCTTTTCTTATAGAGCTCTCCGTCGTGAACCTTGTAAGCCTTCAAAAGCCGGACAATGCAGCGGGCCTCATTCTGATCCTCAGGAAGTTCCTTCCTATTAAGGTAGGCCAGGAAGGGTTCGGTCCATGGGGCAATGACTGCCATAATGAGATGGGCCGACAGTGTTATTTCGGTGGCTAAGCCTCCGATGATGTTAGTGGGTTCGGAATCTGGGGTTGTGTTCGGATCCGGACTGGTGTTACTGCTCTCCCCCTGCCACACTACGGATGGCTTAAAAAGCCTTTCAAGAAAGATATTGGGTGGGATGAGGTCACGCTTGGCGCCGATACGAGCAAGAACGTCCGTCGCTTGATTACTTTCTCGGGCCATGTGATGGAACTCGAGCCCCTCGAACTAAGCCGACATTTTTAGGACAGCATTATGATAAGCTGCCATCTTCGATCTTTGGCATCGAAGTCCCCATTTGTTTGAGATATTGCAAGGTTTGAGTCCCCGCGCACTTCCAGGCGCTGTATGCCCATGGAGACAGCCATCCGGAGACCATGCAATAAGGCCTCGTATTCGGCTGCGTTGTTGGAGTCTGTGTATAGTATTTGGAGGAAGTACTGAACAACGTCTCCAGTGGGGGACATTACAACGACGCCCGCTCCTAGCCCTGCCAGCATTTTGGAGCCATCGAAATACATAACCCAATTGGAATATGTGCCATACTCTTTAGGGAGTTCGACCTCTGTCCATTCGGCGATGAATTCATCCAGTACTTGGGATTTAATAGCTCGACGTGGTTTGTATGTAATATCAAATGGGAGGAGCTCAATGGCCCATTTGGCAATCCGGCCCATGGCATCGCGGTTGTTTATTATGTCGTTGAGTGGTACTTTGGAAGCCACCATGATCAAACACTCCTGGAAGTAGTGTCGTAGCTTTCGGGATGCCATGAAGACCGCATATGCTATCTTTTGATAATGGGGATACCGGGATTTGCATGGTGTAAGGACAGTGGATACGTAGTATACCGGCTTCTGAAGCGGGAATTTGTGTCTGTCCTGTTCTCGTTCAACGATGAGCACGGCGCTCACCACTTGATGTGTTGCCGATATGTATAGCAGCATGGGTTCATCGACGTTTGGCGCGGCCAGGATTGGGTTGCTCGCTAGGAGTGTTTTTATTTCTTCCAGTCCGGCTGTTGCCACGTCCGTCCACTCGAAGTGATCGGTTCGCTGCAGAAGGCGATAGAGTGGCAATGCCTTTTCTCCCAATATGGAGATAAAGCGGCTTAGAGCTGCCACGCAACCCGCAAGTTTTTGGACTTGTTTAAGGTCTGTTGGCGTAGCCAACTGTGACAGAGCTCGGATTTTGGCTGGATTTGGTTCAATTCCTCTATTGGAGACGATGAGGCCCAGCAGCTTTCCTGCGGGGACGCCAAAACCACACTTTTCTGGATTGATCTTAATGTCATATGCACGGAGGTTGTCAAATGTGAGGCGTAGGTCGTCTATTAGTGTTTCGATGTGCCTTGTCTTGATTACGACGTCGTCCATATAGGCTTCAACTGTCTTTCCAATCTGTTTCCCTAGGCATGTTTGGATCATGCATTGGTAGGTGGCACCTGCGTTCTTGGGCCCGAAGGGCATGGTGTTGAAGCAGAATGGCCCATATGGGGTGATGAATGTTGTTGTAGCTTGGTCGGGCTCCTTCATTTTGATTTGATGGTATCCGGAATATTAGTCGAGGAAACACAATGAGTCGTGTCTTGTGGTAGCATCAATGATTTGATCAATGCGGGGGAGGGGGAAGGGATCCTTAGGGCAAGCCTTATTGAGGTCTTTAAAATCGACGCACAGGCGCCAGGATTTATCCTTCTTTGGTACCATCACGAGGTTTGCCAGCCAGTCCGGATGTTTTATCTCTCTAATGAATTCGAACTCAATTAGCTTGGCTAGCTCCTCTCCCATGGCTTGAAGTTTGGGTTCGGAAAAGCGCCACAGTGTTTGTTTGACCGGTTTGTATCCCTTTAATATGTTGAGGTTGTGTTTGGCCAGCTTGCGCGAGATTCCTGGCATGTCAGAAGGGTGCCAGGCGAATATATCCCAGTTTTCACGAAGAAAATCCCTTAGCGTAGCGTCGACCGTTGGGTCTAGTTGTTCCCCAATAGATGCTGTCTTTTTGGGGTCCGTTGGATGGACCTGGAATTTGACTATTTCTTCCGCTGGCTTGAAGGAGGTGGATTGGGGCGTTTGTCTAAGATCACATCGTCCCTGTCCACCGTTGAGCGCAGTGTGGTTAATTCTTCGGCCGCGAGGGCTTCAGATAATGCCTCAAGGGCTGGCGGTGATATTGTCCTTGAGAACAAGGCGAGTCATCGATCCTGTCATCGACGTCACAGTGGAACTCTCAGTGAAAGCACCAATGTCGGTGTCAAAACCAGCGGATCTCGGGTAGGGAGTCCCGAACTGTGCGTCTAGGATCGATGGTAATAGGAGACGAGGGACACAATGTTTTACCCAGGTTCGGGCCTGCTACGTCTTGAGCTTGCGTTGGTTTTCCCTGAAGAGGAAGGGATGATGCAGCAGAGTAGCGTAAGTATTTCCCTCAGTTTTTGAGAACCAAGGTATCAATCCAGTAGGAGCCCACGCTCAAGTCCCTCGTACCTACACAAAGCGATAGCTACTCGCAACCAACGCGATTAGGGGTTGTCAAGCCCTTCACGGTCACTTATGAGAGTGAGATCTGATAGATATAATATTTTTGGTATTTTTGGTATAAAGATGCAAAGTAAAAAGTAAAGGCAAAGTAAAAAGCAAAGCAAGATTGAAGTAATGGAGATTGATATGATGAGAATAGACCCGGGGGCCATAGGTTTCACTAGTGGCTTCTCTCAAGAGCATAAGTATTTTACGGTGGGTGAACAAATTACTGTTGAGCAATTGACAGAATTGAGCATAGTTATGAGAATATCTAGGCATGATTATGTATATAGGCATCACGTCCATGACAAGTAGATTGAAACGATTCTGCATCTACTACTATTACTCCACTCATCGACCGCTATCCAACATGCATCTAGAGTATTAAGTTAAAAACAGAGTAACTCCTTAAGCAAGATGACATGATGTAGAGAGATAAATTCATGCAATATGAAATAAACCCCATCTTGTTATCCTCGATGACAACGATACAATACGTGCCTTGCTGCCCCTTCTGTCACTGGGTAAGGACACCGCAAGATCGAACCCAAAGCTAAGCACTTCTCCCATGGCAAGAACTACCAATCTAGTTGGCCAAACCAAACGGATAATTCGAATAGACTTGCAAAGATAACCAATCATACATAAAAGAATTCAGAGAAGATTCAAATATTATTCATAGATAGACTTGATCATAAACCCACAATTCATCGGTCTCAACAAACACACCGCAAAAAGAAGATTACATCGAATAGATCTCCACAAGAGAGGGGGAGAACTTTGTATTGAGATTCAAAGAGAGAGAAGAAGCCATCTAGCTACTAACTATGGACCCGAAGGTCTGAGGTAAACTACTCACACTTCATCGGAGAGGCTATGATGATGTAGAAGCCCTCCGTGATGACGGCCCTCTTCCGGTGGAGCTCCGGAACAGGCCCCGAGATGGGATTTCGTGGATACAGAAAGTTGCGGCGGTGGAATTAGGTTTTTGGCTCCTGTTCTGATAGTTTGGGGGTACGTGGGTATATATAGGAGGAAGAAGTATGCCGGAGGAGCAACGAGGGGCCCACGAGGCAGGGGGGCGCGCCCTAGGGGGGCGCGCCCCCACCCTCATGACTGCCTCTTTTGTTCCTTGGAGCAGGGTCCAAGTCTCCTGGATCACGTTCGGTGAGAAAATCACGTTCCCGAAGATTTTATTCCGTTTGGACTCCGTTTGGTATTCCGTTTATCTGAAACACTGAAATAGGCAAAAAACAGCAATTCTGGGCTGGGCCTCCGGTTAGTAGGTTAGTCCCAAAAATAATATAAAAGTGGAAAATAAAGCCCAATATAGTACAAAACAGTAGATAATATAGCATGGAGCAATCAAAAATTATAGATACGTTGGAGACGTATCAGGGCCCTCTCTATGGAGGTAATACCCTACGTCCTGCTTGATTGATCTTGATGAATATGAGTATTACAAGGGTTGATCTACCACGAGATCATTATGACTAAACCCTAAAAGTCTAGTCTGGCTATGATAATGATTGTCCCCCCTCCGGACTAAGTCCTCCGGTTTATATAGACACCGGGGGGATCTAGGGTTACATAAGGTCGGTTACAAAGAAAGGAATCTACTTATTCGATCGCCAAGCTTGCCTTCCACACCAAAGAGATTCCCATCCGGACAAGGGTGCAGTCTTTGGTCTTCGCGTCTTCACAGCCCATCAGTCCGGCCCATGGCTAACAGGCCGGACGCCCGAGGACCCCTTAGTCCAGGACTCCCTCAGGGAGTGCAAGCCGCGCTCACGGACGTCTACGCGATAGAGCCAGTCGCCCCAAAATTTAATCCATGGTCATCATGCCCCGATCATTTTTGATCGCCGGGATCATCCGACCAGTACTCGTCATGGTGGTCCTGGACCCAATAATTGATGGGTTCCACCTGACGCGAGTCCTGATGGACGGCGGCAGCAGCCTCAACTTGCTCTATCAGGATACAATGCGCAAAATGGGCATTAACCCATCACGGATCAAGCCCACAAAGACTACCTTTAAGGGAGTCATACCGGGCGTAGAGGCCCGCTGCACGGGCTCAATCACACTAGAGGTTGTCTTCAGATCTCTGAACAACTTCCGAAGTGAGTAGTTAATCTTTGATATCGTCCCCTTTCGCAGTGGCTACCATGCACTGCTCGGGCGAACCGCATTTGCTCGATTCAATGCGGTGCCACACTACGCTTATCTCAAGCTCAAGATTCCCGGACCACGCGGTGTCATAACAGTAAATGGAAACATGGAACGCTCCCTCCGCACCGAGGAGCACACCGCTGTCTTAGCGGCAGAGGTACAAGGCGGCCTTTTCAAGCAGAACCTCAATTCGGCGGCCGATCCCCCGGACATTGTCAAGAGAGTCCGAACCATTCTGCAGAAGGACAGCTCGGCTCGTCAAGAGCTCGACTAGCAATTTGGCCTCCGTCCCAGTCCTGACCAAGTGGCGGCAATTGTACCGTGCGTACATAATTACGCACTAAAAGTACCATGGACACGGATGGAGGCATAATCAGCTTGTGATCCGCAATACTGCTCGACCACCCCGGACACACATAATTCCAATATTTCCTTTTTTCCTTTTTATTTTTCTCTTTTTCAAAGGCCTTTTCTGGCGGCTTGACCATCGATTCTTTTCGAAGGCTAAAAACACCAAGGCGACAAGAAGCATGGACGTAATGGGGAATCTTTAGGTGGTTTCTTCAATGATCCCTTTTACCTGTTCTCAGGACCCACGCGCAGCTCTCCCTTGGTTAAGGCATAGTAAATAGCCTTCTGCTTATGGCATTATTTGTATAAATGCACTTTAACACACCAATGAAATCATCATAGAAACAGTTTGCGGCCCAATTTTACGGCCCTAGCTCACCACTTATTCTTCTTTTGTTTCCTTTTTGTCTTTTCTTTTCTGGTAACTTTATCAGATAACACCCGTACACTCTGGTGCGTTTCAATTTGCCAGGGGCTTCATAGCGCCCCACAACATGGCAACAAAAGTCTGAACACTTTTACAGTACAATTCGGCACCCTGAATTTAGCACTATATGCATTGGCTCCGAATCATGTCTTTGGTCAATAGTTGGGTTGCCCGGCTCCTGTGCTTACTACCTTACGTTCCACTATATCGGCTAGGGTGGTAAAGGGATAACTACTGTGATTGTGCCCTGGTTTACCCAAGTGAGCACCTCAGAAGAGAAAGCCAAAAACTGACTGTCATGATGCGGCGAGAGCCGGTCAGCTCTTCGTAGGTCTCAAATCCTTAGAGATTTTTTTCCGCATTATGCGAGGGATCGGTACTTACCCGATCAAGTGTTTACAACTTCCTAGTCCGTATACTAGGAGCTGCGCCTATATTTCTATTGTCAAACTCCTATGGCTAAGTGAGGGTGCTAAAGCTGCATAGTCTGATTGCCTGGTTCGTCGCACTAAACACCTCCTTCAAGGACCAAACAATTGGATCAAGAGTGTTTAGATTATATCCCGAACACCCCCGTATTTCCTACGTGGGGGCAGAAGCCGATGACTGGCCAACTCTCTGATTTCACATAACACGGTCACACAGTGTCAGGACCCCGATTCCAAGTCACATCGATCTAGCCGGTAACACCTCATATCACTTTGCGGCCTCACGCACGGTATCCCACGGGTGTCGCTTACCATGGCCCAGGACCGTTTGCGCCTTTTGGCTCACGTATATGATAGTGTCGCTAGCATCCATATGACAGAGAACCCGGGCCGACATGGCTAGTCGTGAACCCAAAGGCACAGACCTATGGAGACAGGCATACATGAAATCACATCGAACAGTTCGGTCATAGCGAGTGATTCCGGGCTGTAGGCACTGGGCTAACAGGACTTCCGGGAAACCCGGGCTGTAGCAGGCTAGGCAGGACTCCGGATATCACCGCGTGACATTTCCCCGAAGGACAGACCATAGGAACGAAGTGAAACACCATGCCGTCCAGTCAAGTGTCCTGAGCTTAGTGCTGGGCTAGCAGGACTCCGGTGAACCGGGCTGTAGCGGACTACATGGCTCGAGAACACTAGACCTACATTTCCCCATAAGAAAGGGCTGCCAAGGATAAACAACTTAGATTGTCGGATCCCACTCATACAAAGCATTCAATCATACACACAATATGCCCGATATGAGTACATACACATGGGCATCACAACAAAACTCTAACTCAAGTACTTTATTTAAAGCTCCAGAGAGCCATACATAACACGTTCATACAGATAGGGGTCACATGACCCGACACTCAAGTCATACAATCATACAAGCAACATGCGGAAGCAACTAGTCTGAGAAAAGACTCTAGAAAGAGAAGAAGGCTTCTCGAAGCCTGTCTAACTACGTAGGGCCCTCCATGGCCAGATCACCACCTGGGTGGCTAGTCACTCGTTCGACGTCAAGGTCTACTAGAACCCATCGGAGGGGGCGGTGTTGTCGTCTGAAACAGTAATTAAGCAAACCATGAGTACAAAGGTAACTCAGCAAGTTCTTACATCAGACCCTACTATATGCTTATTCTCAAGAAGGTGTGGGGTAATGCAGCAAGCCAGCTTGACTCTGGCTAAGCTATCCTACGAACTCACCAGATAAAATAGTTTTCGCACACGAGTCCACTACTAACAACACAATACTCACTGGGATCCTCCCTCATCATCCTACCGAGAGGGCCATCCTCGGTACTCACACTTATCTTGAGTCTTTTAGTAGTATCCATTAACTTGTCTATGAACTGGTATAGGCAACCAAGTAGTCCTTACCCGGACGCGGCTATTCGAATAGTTTTATACCCTGCAGGGGTGTACTTCTTCATACACGCTTTCACCACTTACCGCCGCTTACACGACATGTACTCGGCAACCTTCAAGCGAAGCCCAGCGAGGGTGTTCGGCCACGGCCTACCTAAACACTTAAGTCTCTAGTCCAGGTTTATCGCCTATCCAGGTTCCATCCGCAGGGAGTCCGGCCGAGGTTTCCACATACGGCCCCGAACGATGTGAACAGGGTCCCGAGACGCCTAACGGGCGCCGGCATACCCTGGCCACGGTGTATCTACCGCAACATAGCCCACCCCTAGGGTCAAGCGCTACGCACGGCCGCCAACACATACCTACAAACACCAGAAACTATTTGCAACTCCTGGACAGAGTACTAAGGTGGTTAAGAAGCCGAGAGGGTCCATTGGTTTCGGGCCCAATGTACGGTAGTAACTGCATCTTAAATCACACATACAGATCTCAGTTCTTAGGGACGGCCCCAATGAAACAACCCACCATGTACTCCTACATGGCCTCTCATCGATACCTTTACCAAACATGTTCAACACATCCCTCACATTACCGACATAAGCATTTCACTCTAGCCCATCACCCAGATGAACCAGACCTGACACAACTCTAAGCATAGCAGGCATGGCAAGGTAGGAATCACATACATGGCTCAATCAACTCCTACACATGCTAGTGGGTTTCATCTAGTTACTGTGGCAATGACAGTCATGCAGAGGATAAGGGTTCAACTACCGTAGCACACAGCAGATTGAAACGCGTTGTCTTAATGCAGTAAACAAGAGCAGAAGCGAGAACATGGGTTGTATCGGAATGATCAATGGTTGCTTGCCTGATGGAGTGGTAGTGGGATACTGCCCTTCAGTTGGATACTCGTGAATATCCTCGGAGGCAGAACCTACCACGAAGAACACATCGGAACACAATCAACACATGACGATATGCAACAATATGATGCATGCTATGACATGGCAATATGAATGTGTCTTGGCCTAATGCAAGTTATAATAGAAAGGAATGAACTCATTTGAATCAAAGATTCAAATATTAGCTCATTAAACATGGCCTTAATAGTGCATTTCCTTATTCTGCTTAAACAGCAAGGTAAACTTGTTTTGTCATGCATGAAACCATTACAGATGGATAGATTGAATTTTTCTGATCATTTTTCATATATAAATCTTTGCATTTGGAGCTATGGTTGATTTTCTATGATTTTTAGAAGTTTTGACTATTTTCTGGAATTTCCTGAATAAAAATAAATCCAGAAAATGCATTACTGCGTCAGCATTGCGTCATGCTGACCTCAGCAGGTCAAAGGCGCCAGCCCAGGTCAAACCTGACTGGTGGGCCCCTTCTGTCAGCCTCTCAGCTAATTAACAGGGTTAGATTAACACTAATTAGCTGTCAGTGGGGCCTGGGCCCACATGTCAGTGACTGATTAATTAAAATTAATTAAAACTAATCCTAATTTAGTTAGCAGACCGGCCCCACCTGTCATAGACTCAGGGGGGTCTACCTGGGCCCACCCAGGGGTCAAACTGGGTCAAACTCGCCGGCGTTGAGCCGCCGGCGAGGCCGAGACGGCGGAGGGCTTCGGATTTGGTCCTCCAGTGACCAAATCGACGGTGGAGACGTGCTACGCGTAGCTGGGGCTCATGCGCATCTAGTAGGGCAAGTGGGAGGAGCTGGGGTGGAGCGAGCTCGCCGGAATCGAGCTCGTGGCGGCGGCCGGAGTTCGGACGGGGTGGGTTTCGACGCTACGGTGCACGAGAGAAAGAGCTGGTGAAGGCTACGAGATCCTGGTGCTGCACTGAGCACAACGGCGAGCTTGGTTCGAGCCACTGTGGCTCTGGCCACGACGGCGCCATGGCCGACGGCGGGGAGTTCTCGGGTGCGGTGGAAACGGCGGCTACAGAGGCCAAGCGAGCACGGGAGCTAGGGGGAAAGGAAGAGGAGCTCAAGCGGAGTCGGAGAGGGGGGTCTCAGCGAGCTCAGGGAGGTCCTGAGGCCGGTGAATCGAACGACGGTGTCCGGAGGTCGTGGACGGGGAAGAAGGGCACCACGTTCTTGGGGTTTCCGAGCTTGCGTGAGTCGACGGAGAGGTCCAGGGTGACGAGGCGGAGAGATTGGGCTCGTCGGAGGGGCGAGGGAGTGGCTGTGGTGGCAATTACGGCGATCGGCGGCGAGGTACGCGCTCGGCCATCGCGGGAGAGAGTGAGGGAGACGAGGGGGAGAGTGAGAGAGGATGAGAGGGGGACGTGGGGGTCGCGTGGCACTCCTGGACGTCTCCAGGACGTCGGCAGAAGCAGGAGGTGGCCGGCGCGTGGCCGGCGCGCGGCGAGCACGCGCCCCTGCCTCCTGGCACGAGGAGGACGACTACTGGCGAAGCCAGTAGGCTGGGCCGAGCCAGGTGGGCTGGCCAGCTCAGATAAGGCCCAGGTGGGCTTCCCTCTCTCTTTTCTTTTTATTTGTTTATGTTTTTCTATTTAACTGCAACTGTTGGGCTTTATTAAAAATACTAAAACGTTTCCAAAAATCCTGAAAATAATTGTGGGCTCTGTTTAGAATATTTCCAACAGCAAACATTTATTTCCAGAATTATTTGAGCATTTAATTTATATTATAGCATTTAAATGCCCAAATTCAAATACTTATGATTTAATTCAATGACCTTCTGTTGACCTAGAAAATTGTGCACCAATTTTGCCAGAGGTTTTAACCCAAGACAAAGAGGGTGAACTTTTTAGAAGGGCATTTTAGGTTCATTGAAAATAATTTTAGTAAACCCTAGTTGTTTCCAGGGGGTGTTGGGGGGTTTTTGCCTTCCCCATTTCAAATTTAAGAGAAATTTAAACATGATGCACACTCTAATGCTTGAACTAGCTAGGGTGTGACAACTCACCCCCACTCAAAAGAATCTCGTCCCGAGATTTAGGATCCTCTGGAAAGAAGGTGGGGTACTCGAGTCGAAGACGATCCTCTCTTTCCCAAGTGGCTTCTTTCTCGGAATGGTGTGACCATTGAACCTTGAGAAACTTGATATTCTGACGTCGAGTGGTACGCTCGGCTTGATCAAGGATACGAACGGGATATTCCCGATATGAGAGGTTATCTTGTAGATCAAGCGTTTCGTGGTCCACTCCACGGATGGGATCCGTGAAGCAACGCCTGAGTTGAGAAACGTGGAAGACATCGTGAACTCTGGAAAGATGCGGAGGTAGTTCCAATTGGTAAGCAACTTCTCCTCGTTTGGCAAGAATGCGAAAGGGTCCAATGTAACGAGGGGCCAATTTGCCTTTGATACCGAAACGATGGGTTCCCTTTAACGGAGTAACCCAAAGGTAAGCCTTCTCGTCGACTTCATAAGTCATAGGCTTATGTTTATGATCATATTGACTCTTTTGATGAGATTGAGCTGTTTTCAATTTCTCACGAATAACGCGAACCTGCTCTTCTACTTCCTGAATCATATCCGGGCCAAAGAGTTGTCTTTCCTCAGTTTCTGACCAGTTAAGAGGCGTTCGACATTTTCGTCCATAGAGGACTTCGAAAGGAGCCTTGCCCAAGCTGGCTTGATAACTATTGTTATAAGCAAACTCTGCGAATGGGAGGCAATTCTCCCAACCCATTCCGAACGAGATGACAGAGGCTCGGAGCATATCTTCCAGAATTTGATTGACTCGCTCTACTTGACCGCTTGATTGAGGATGGAAGGCGGTACTAAAAGAGAGACGAGTTCCCATAGCATTTTGGAAACTTACCCAAAATCGAGAGGTGAAGAGACTCCCACGGTCTGAATTAATTTCCAATGGAACACCATGAAGAGACACTATTCGGGAGATGTATAAATCGGCTAGCTGGCTAGCGGTGAGACTCTCTCGAATAGGTAGAAAGTGGGCTACTTTGGAAAGACGGTCGATCACGACGAAGATGGTATTATTCCCTCTCTTGGTCCTGGGAAACCCAGTGATGAAATCCATACTGATTTTATCCCATTTCCATTCAAGAATAGCCAAAGGTTGAAGGGTGCCAGCAGGCCATTGATGCTCTGCTTTAACACGACGACAAACGTCGCAATTTGCAATGTAATGAGCGATTTCTCTCTTCATCCTAGTCCACCAAAACCTCTGGCGTAGGTCTTGATACATTTTAGTACTACCGGGATGAATGGTGAGAGGGGATTCATGAGCTTCCTTAAGGATCAGCCACCTCAGGTTTCGTGCCTTTGGAACCACTAGGCGATTCCCAAAGTATACGACACCTTGATCATCAATGGAGAAACAATTCGCGACTCCTTTCTTAATGTTTCTCTTAATACGGGAGATTCCCGGATCTACCTTCTGTGCCTTGATGATCTGATCCGTAAGGGTAGGTTTCGCCACCAGGGTGGATAGGAATCCTCGAGGAACAATGTGAAGATTAAGCTTACGGAATTCCTCATGGAGAAGTGGTTGACTTTGTTGTAACATCAGGTTGTTACAATAGGACTTACGGCTTAGCGCATCAGCCATGACATTGGCTTTGCCCGGGGTGTAAGTTATTCCTAAGTCGTAATCCGAGATCAACTCAACCCAACGTCTTTGCCTGAGATTCAAGTCTGGTTGGGTGAAGATATATTTCAAACTTTGGTGATCGGTGAAGATCTCGCAACGATTACCGAGAAGGTAATGTCGCCAAGTTTTAAGTGCATGGACTACAGCTGCAAGCTCTAGATCATGTGTGGGATAATTTTCCTCATGTGGGTGTAATTGCCGTGAAGCATAGGCGATTACCTGACGATCTTGCATGAGTATGCAACCTAGTCCTTGTCGCGAGGCGTCGCAATAGATAATAAAGTCCTTGGAGAAATCTGGTGGTACCAGTACAGGAGCAGATGTCAGGCGTCTTTTCAGTTCCTGAAAGTTGAACTTGCACTGTGGAGTCCACTCGAACTTTTTATCTTTCTTGAGGAGTTCAGTTAGAGGTTTAGCAACCTTGGAGAAATTCTCGACGAAGCGGCGGCAATAGCTTTCTAAGCCAAGGAAGCTTTGAACTTGCTTGACCGTCTCAGGTGGAGTCCAATCAAGGACGGCTTGAACTCGCTCGGGATTGACAGCAATACCCTTACCAGAGATTACATGGCCTAGATAGGTCACTTCTGGCAACCAAAATTCACACTTGGAGAATTTGGCATAAAGGCGATGCTCTCGAAGTTTCATCAATACCAGCGTTAGATGTTTGGCATGTTCCTCTTCATTCTTGGAGTAGATGAGTATGTCGTCGAGGTATACTACAACGAATTTATCCAAGTACTCCATGAAAACCGAGTTCATTAACCGCGAGAAGGTGGCTGGGGCATTGGTTAAACCGAAGGACATGACGGTGTACTCGTATTGGCCATAACGAGTAACAAAGGCCGTTTTGGGCATGTCCCCGTTTCTGATTTTGATTTGATGGTAGCCCAACCTCAAATCCATCTTGGAAAAGACTGAGGATCCAGCGAGCTGATCATACAGATCGTTAATCCTCGGAAGCGGGTATTTGTTCTTGATGGTGACCAGGTTGATAGGGCGGTAATCCACAACCATTCGATCCGTTCCATCCTTCTTCTTAACGAAGAGGACGGGGCAAGCCCAAGGAGAGGAACTAGGATGGATGAAACCCTTTTTCAAGGACTCATCGAGTTGGTTCTTAAGTTCGGCTAGTTCTAAGGGTGCCATCTTGTAGGGTCTTCTAGAAATTGGAACGGTTCCTGGAACAAGGTCTATCACAAACTCGACATCCCTGTCAGGTGGAACACCTGGCAATTCTTCTGGAAAGACATCCGGAAAGTCTCGGACTACCGAAACATCCTCAAGGTCTGGAAGGGGATTGGCATTTAAGGAGTAAAGTTGGCGCTTGGCCACTCGAGTTAAGACATTGACTGTCTTGCCCGATGGGTGAGTAAGTTGAACGGTTCTAGTGGCACAATCGATCTTAGCATAATGAGCTGACATCCAGTCCATACCTAAGATGACGTTTATGTCCGAGGACTTGAGAGCTATTAAGGATGCAAGGAAGACAAGTCTATCGACAAGGATTTCGTTCCCATGGCTTACTCTAGAAGTTTGCCATCTAGAGCCAGGAGTTTGAATTTCCATGGTAGAGGGCATGTCACAGAATGTCGTGTTGTGCAATCGAGCATAGTTCTCGGATATGAATGAATGAGATGCTCCAGTATCGAAAAGAACAGATGCCGGATGGCAGTTAACAAGGAGCGTACCAAGGACGACGTTGGGATCCTCATGAGCCTCCTCGGCTGAAACATAGTTGACATGGCCACGTGCAGTGGTGGCCGGCTTGGTGTAGAATGTTTTTCCCGCGGGCTTACCGCGGCCAACGGACTTTCCAGTTTGATTGGGGTTGTTGTTCTGGGGACACTCTCGGCTATAGTGACCCGGCTCTCCACACTTAAAGCATGTCACCACATTGGGGCGTGGAGCAGCATTAGCAGCGGGGCCACCATAGGGCTTGGGCGGTGCAAATTGCTGGTTGGGACGAGGCGTCTCAAAGGATGGCCTCGGGATGAACCTGGGTGGCAGTGTCGTGCTTGGGATCCACACCCGGCGCTTCTGAGCTCCAGAGCCGGATGAAGAGCCAAAGTCACGGGAGTGCTTGCGTGAAGCGTCATAATCAGTCTGGCCTGTCTCACTGATGGCTTTATTGACCAACTTCTGAAAGGAGGTGCACTCGTGCAGACGAAGATCGCGGCAAAGCTTAGGGCTAAGTCCCTTGCGGAATCTTGCTTGCTTCTTAGCGTCAGTAGATACCTCTTCGGGAGCATAGCGTGCCAGATTTCCAAATTCACGACTATAAGCATCCACAGTTAGTCTTCCTTGGGTGAAGTTGCAGAACTCCTCCCTCTTGTGATCCATGAGACCTTCCAGAATGTGATGCTCGCGGAAAGCCTCATTGAACTCAGCCCAAGTAGTAACTTGGCCGACCGGGCGCATAGCTTCGAAGTTTTCCCACCAAAGGCTAGCAGGGCCTTCGAGGTGATAGGCAGCAAAGGTAACCTTGTCGGCTTCGGCTATGTTGGCAGAACGTAGCTTGTGAGTGATGCTGCGAAGCCAGTCATTCGCGTCGAGGGGTTCGACGGAATGGTTAAACTTTGGTGGGTACAGCTTGATAAAGTCATTGATTGACACCAAGTCATTTCGTGGGTGGCGTGCAGTGTTCTGCTCAATCCGCTCCAGCAGGCGGTTAGTCTCACGCTTGTTTCTTTCCGCCTCCAGCATTACTTCGGCCAGAGAAGGCGGGTGAGGCAGATTTTCACCTCTAGCTGCACTGGCTTCCCCCTGCTCCGAGGCAGCAGGGTTGCTGCGGGTGTTGACCATCCTAGGAGAAAACAAGACAATGGTTTAGATAAGGATGGCTCAAACTTAGCAAGGAAGTGCAGAATGTAATGGATAACACGGAATGCAGAGATGTTCATCTGTATGTCATGGTAATATAAAACTGCCATATATATACCAACGGTCATACACATCATACATAGTTTAGTACAAGCCCAGGCTACAGTACAACTATGATGAAAGACATTACATCTCACCGGAGGCATTCCAAGCTCCTATACATTATTTGTCTACACCTCCGGAGTTGACTACACACTAAGTCGTATTCCACAAGTCACGCAGGACAGTGGAGATACAACTACTACAATACTGGTGATACTACTACTAACTCAGACAGCTCCGTAGTAGTTCTCATAGAAGTCACCTCCATAGCCTGGAAGTTCAACGTGACCATCCGGAAACAAACGGTCCTGAGGAGCCTGTGGACCATAGGGGCTAGGATGAGGTCTTGGACCAACAAACGGTGGCCTGCGGGGGCCACGGGGTGGGGTGATGCCTCCCACATCACGCCAATCCACCATGTCTGGCAGAGCTGATCTCATAGGATACAGATCCCTGGTATCCATACATCCATCTTGCACCGCAGGTGCAAACCGAGTCAATGTGGCCCAATGATCAGCACGGGCATTGAAAAGCTCCAGCCTCAAGGCCCGATTCTCTCGGTCCTTATCTTCGAGCATCTCGGCAGTGGTACGAGTTAATGAGTCCTCCTGAGTGGAGTCAGCATAGATAGCCTGAAGATACCCTTGCTCTCCCGGAAGTGAAGCTGGCATGTGACGGAAGTCGGTGTTCCGAAGCAGGCCAGTCCGGACTCGCAAGATGGTCATCATGGAATAGGCAGCATCCTGCACAGCCATCTCAACAGTAACCCCGAGTCCATAGGAACAGTGAAGGGGCTCGGTAGATCCAGGATAAGAAGGAAATATCCTGACGGTGTAGAGATATTGGCTTTGATTAAAGTCGCGGAACTGCTCTTCGACGGTGTATTCGGGATACCAACGGTAGCCCGTCTCAATCATTACCCAGACTAACATAGCAGTATGACCGGGCACGTCGAGGCACCGGGTCAGGCGAACCACTTGGTTTTGAACATGGTTGGCCATCTGAAAGCACGACCACAATGCAAAGACATCAGAATTTTTGGAGAAAATTGGACAGCATAACAGCTGTAAATGCTCAGAAAAAGATTTGAGACATCCATAACAGTTCGCAATACCACTCAACAACATCATATCAAGGTTCTGATCCAATTAGCAACGTACTAAGAATAGTAGAAACTGAACTGGGACTTGTAACAACAATCCTATAAGCTACTACGGATTAGTAACACGTGAACCTGATAGAAGGAGAGAGCCTAGTCCTTAACCCACGTTGAATGAGAAGAGAATGACTCAGATCAGAGGCATAGGGTAAAGGAGTAAAAGAGCCTTACGTTCCCTCCCATAATCAATTCCCCTACATATAACTAAAGCATTTCTAGACTCGACATCGACCAGTTTGGCTCAACAAACCTACAAGCAGTCTGGCTCTGATACCAACGCTGTCAGGACCCCGATTCCAAGTCACATCGATCTAGCCGGTAACACCTCATATCACTTTGCGGCCTCACGCACGGTATCCCACGGGTGTCGCCTTACCATGGCCCGGGACCATTTGCGCCTTTTGGCTCACGTATATGATAGTGTCGCTAGCATCCATATGACAGAGAACCCGGGCCGACATGCCTAGTCGTGAACCCAAAGTGGCACAGACCTATGGAGACAGGCATACATGAATCACATCGAACATGTCGGTCATCAGCGAGTGATTCCGGGCTGTAGCACTGGGCTAACAGGACTCCGGGAAACCCGGGCTGTAGCAGGCTAGGCAGGACTCCGGATATCACCGCGTGACATTTCCCCGAAGGGACAGACATAGGAACGAAGTGAAACACATGCCGTCCAGTCAAGTGTCCTGAGCAGTAGTGCTGGGCTAGCAGGACTCCGGTGAACCGGGCTGTAGCGGACTACTATGGCTCGAGGAATACTAGACTACATTTCCCCATAAGAAGGGCTGCCAAGGATAAACAACTAGATTGTCGGATCCCACTCATACCAAGCATTTCAATCATACACACAATATGCCCGATATGAGTACATACAACATGGCATCACAACAAAACTCTACAACTCAAGTACTTTATTTAAAGGCTCCAGAGAGCCATACATAACACGTTCATACAGATAGGGGTCACATGACCCGACACTCAAGTCATACAATCATACAAGCACATGCGGAAGCAACTAGTCTGAGAACAGACTCTAGAAAGAAGAAGGCTTCTCGAAGCCTGTCTAACTACGTAGGGCCCTCCATGGCCAAGATCACCACCTGGGTGGCTAGTCACTCGTCGACGTCAAGGTCTACGTAGAACCCATCGGAGGGGGCGGTGTTGTCGTCTGAAAACAGTAATTAAGCAACCATGAGTACAAAGGTACTCAGCAAGTCTTACATCAGAACCTACTATATATGCTTATTCTCAAGAAGGTGGTGGGGTTAATGCAGCAAGCCAGCTTTGACTCCTGGCTAAGCTATCCTACGGAACTTCACCAGTAAAATAGTTTTCGCACACGAGTCCACTACTAACCAACACAATACTCCACTGGGGATCCTCCCTCATCATCCTACGAGAGGGCCATCCTCGGTACTCACACTTATCTTGAGTCTTTTAGTAGTATCCATTAACTTGTCTATGAACTGTATAGGCAACCAAGTAGTCCTTTACCGTGGACGCGGCTATTCGAATAGTTTTATACTCTGCAGGGGTGTACTTCTTCATACACGCTTTCACCACTTACCGCCGCTTACACGACATGTACTCGGCAACCTTCAAGCGGAAGCCCAGCGAGGGTGTCGGCCACGGCCTACCTAAACACTTAAGTCTCTAGTCCAGGTTTATCGCCTATCCAGGTTCCATCCGCAGGGAGTCCGGCCGAGGTTTCCACATACGGCCCCGAACGATGTGAACAGGGTCCCGAGACGCCTAACGGGCGCCCGGCATACCCGGCCACGGTGTATCTACCGCAACATAGCCCACCCCTAGGGTCAGCGCTACGCACGGCCGCCAACACATAACCTACAAACACCAGAAACTATTTGCAACTCCTGGACAGAGTACTAGGGTGATTAAGAAGCCGAGAGGGTCCATTGGTTTCGGGCCCAATGTACGGTAGTAACTGCATCTTAAATCACACATACAGATCTCAGTTCTTAGGGACGGCCTCAATGAAACAACCCACCATGTACTCCTACATGGCCTCTCATCGATACCTTTACCAAAACATGTTCAACACCGTCCAGGTCAAACCTGACTGGTGGGTCCCGCATGTCAGTAGTTAATTAAGCTAATTATTTTTAGTTAAAACTAATCTGATTTAGTTAACAGAGGGGGCCCACTTGTCATTGACTCAGGGGAGTCAAACTGGGGTCAAACCCCTGGTCGCGGGGCTAATCCCGCCGGCGTTGAGCCGCCGGCGAGGCCGAGACGGCGGAGGGCTTCGGATTTGGTCCCCTGGTGACCAAATCGACGGCGGAGACGTGCTACGCGTAGCTGGGGCTCGCGCGCATCTAGTGGGGCAAGTGGGAGGAGCTGGGGTGGAGCGAGCTCGCCGGAATCGAGCTCGTGGCGGCGGCCGGAGTTCGGGCGGGGTTGGTTTCGAGGCTACGGTGCACGGGAGAAGGAGCTGGTGGTGGCTACGGGTTCCTGGTGCTGCGCTGAGCTCAACGGTGGGCTTGGCTTCGAGCCACTGTGGCTCTGGCCACGACGGCGCCATGGCCGGCGGCGGGGAGCTCTCGGGTGCGGTGGAGGTGGCGGCTACAGGGGCCAAACGAGCACGGGAGCTAGGGGAAAAGGAAGAGGAGCTCACAGGGAGGTCGATGAGCAGCTCAGTGGGCTCGGGGGCGACCGGAGCGAGGCGAATCGATGAACGGCGTCCGGCGGGTCGGACCGAGGTTGAAGACGAGGGCGAAGACGGCGTTCGGCGGCGGTTGGAGTCGCGTGGGTCGGCGGGGAGGTGCAGGGCGACGAGGCGGAGCTATTGGGCTCGTCGGAGGGGCGAGGGGGTGGCTCTGGTGGCAACTACGGCGATCGGCGGCGAGGTTCGCGCTCGGCCATCACGGGGGAGAGTGAGAGAGACGAGGGGGAGAGTGCGAGAGGATGAGAGGGGACGTGGGGGTCGCGTGGCATCCCTGGACGTCTCCAAGGCGTCGGCGGAAGCAGGAGGTGGCCGGCGTGTGGCCGCGGGCGCCGGCCACGCGCTCCGCGTCCTTCTGGCGGGAGGAGGACGACGACTGGCAAGCCAGTCGGCTGGGCCGAGCCAGGTGGGGGCCAGCACAGGTAAGGCCCAGGTGGGCTTCCCTCTCTCTCTTTTTTTATTTGTTTCTGTTTTTCTATTTAACTGCAACTGTTGGGCTTTAATTAAAATACTAAAACGTTTCCAAAAATCCTGAAAATAATTGTGGGCTCTGTTTAGATTATTTCCAACAGCAAACATTTATTTCCAGAATTATTTGAGCATTTAAATGCCCAAATTAAAATACTTATGGTTTAATTCAATGACCTTCTGTTGACCTAGAAAATTGTGCACCAATTTTGCCAGAGGTTCTAACCCAAGACAAAGAGGGTGAACTTTTTAGAAGGGCATTTCAGGTTCATTGAAAATAATTTTAGTAAACCCTAGTTGTTTCCAGGGGGGTTGGGGGTTTCTGCCTTCCCAATTTCAAATTTAAGAGAAATTTAAACATGATGCACACTCTAATGCTTGAACTGGCTAGGGTGTGACAAGAATATACTGAATGGAGGAAAACAAGATCTTAAAAGAGCACGATTACATGAGATGCTAGAATGGAGTTGTTGGGTTATCAACAACGAAAGGATAAGCTTGTTGTGGCCTTATGGAAAACATCTCAAAACTATGAGGTGACAACTTGCCACTAACGGAAACAACAGATTGGACTGAAATGAACAATGAGACGAGAAACTTATTTCACCGGGAGGATAAATGAAGAACTGGAATCATTTATAAGCACCATAAATAGCAACAATCCTTAGGGAAAGCTTTAGGTGAAATATAATCCAAGATAACTCCAATGAAGAGATTGATGGGTTGCAAAGGATCTCATGAACGAATTGGAAATAATGGGTTTAAAATATGTCATTCCGGACAACTATTGAATCATTAAATACGAACTCAAATTGTCACGAATGACATAACACCACCTCAAAAGATAAGAAGGGAAGAACTGCACTTTGGAATGCAAGATGAAGAATGCTTGAACTCCTCAAAACAAGGCATGTATTGAGCACCATGTTTATTTTAGAGTAAAGCTTGATGGATCTTAACTCCGAGAGGAATCTTGAAGAACAATTGAAGAATTAAAAGAATCCTTAACGAACAACCATGTAGAGCCTCCATGAAGAACTCCGGTAACAAAAGAATGATCAAATGAAAGGAAAGAGAAGTTGAAAGCACAAGGTAAGGCCTTGTGATGATTTAGGTGGAGCTTCGCGACGAGATAATGTGGAAGACCTGGAAATCCGGAAAAGAAAAGATGAAGAATCTCAGACCAAGAATGTGATATGATGAACCACTCCAGAAAAAAAGAAATTAGATCACCTGGATGAAACAAAAATAAGAATTACGTTATGTGTATCCTTCACCAATTTAAATTGATGACAAGCAATGGATTTGACACACTACTTACTCTCGTAGCAAGGATGAAAGAAGCCATAGCATATACGTTAGCAGATTGTCGACGGATCGTGTCCACACGATCTGCGCCATGGTTAGAGCATTGTGAGGCGCTTAAGCCTATGGGAAGAAGGCACGAGAGATGTAACTGACTACTACCAGAGGGACACAAACAGAAGGTCCGCAGGCGACAGACGAAGATCATGCTTCCAAGAACCACCGCGTGAAGCAAGTACAAACCTCGGAGGAACTGCCAAAAGTAATCAGATGAAATGTGCAAAACGAGCCAGGCGTGAAGAAATTATGAAAGGATCAGTCTGACAGAGACAGATTTAGCGCTGAGGCGAACTTTGAAGCATGCAAGCTCACCAAGCGAGGCCCATGTGAGACGCCAAGAAAGACAGGCACGAGACAGAATTAGAGGAGGAATCATGAGACCTTGGAGCCGAGATGCGCGAACCTGTCAAAGCGTAAGATATTGGGAACGAGAGCTAAAAGCTGCGCGCGAGAAAGTGACTATCAACACCTTATGCGAATCGACTATCGCCTTCAGTAGAAGTCACAAACTATGAGAAAGAGAATCGTCTTCGATGAATGCTCACGGACTACTGCACGGAGAGGATGGCCGTCTTGAACAAGGAGCAATTCCATACAGCAAATCGAATCATACGATTGATGAGGAGGAAGCAATATACCTGCGTAGAACCTAGTCGAATGCTTCTGCGAGGAGATGTAGAAAGAAACGATAAAGATTTGCTGCAGAGTGCACTACACTCTGATCTTACCGGATCTACTCATTACATACTGAGAAGGAGCAGACTCTGGCGCTCATGAGAGAAGACGATCCCGACTAGTGATTTGGTCTGGAGCTCAACTCTGGACTGAAAATGAGACAGGTGCCACGCCAACAGTACTGCACTCTCGAAAGCGCAACTTTTGCACATGACCTCCTGTGTGCCAGAGTAAGCACAGACAATTTTTTCATGTATGAGTTAATTACGGCGTCTGTAACTCGAGTCATCTTCACCGTCAAACCTGGGAACACAAAAAAGAATTTGAGAGATTCAAGCTCATGCGCGGACGACATGCTCCTCGGTACAGGATTGTCCGCGCCGTAAGACGCTCTCACGCCATGGGAAAAGGCACCGTGTTCCGTTCGGTTAGGCCCACTGCAGAACCGACAGATTCGTCAAACACTACAGCCTTGAGACAATTGATTTAACACGAGAAATACTCTAGCTCCCTGCCTAGGATCTCGAATAATGGCTTGAATGAGATAACATCCTCGAACAAACTTGAAACCTTGGAGATGAAACCTTATACGCATGACTCGACCTCTCTTCTAAAGCACTATCTGTCAGCACTACGCGAGACAACCGATGAAAGCTTATGCAGCGAGTGGAAGGAGGTGAAGGTTCCGCACTGCATTCTCTCTCAAGCCAGCGCTGCAGACGACGCCAGACCACGCGCAAGTCTTGCGAACCGCAGGAAAAGAGATGGTCGATAGAGCTAATTGGAAGCTCCACCGGCGTACAGGAAGAAAAGAGGCGGCGCCACTGAGTGAGAGAGAGTAGATGCACGACCCCAGGTTTCCTTCTTGTCGGTTAGTTTATTCCTCAACCATGCCATCAACTCTCTCTCGCCTCGCGCGGAAATCACCGGCGTTGTATTTAAGAACCGTTGTACGTAAGAAGCAATTGTGGCGAGAGAACTTCACCAATCTCCTTCGCCCAATAAAGGATACTTTGAATCTAATGATAATCTGCTGGTCCTCTTGTGAATTGACAACCAGGAATGGATCTTGGCAGCGAGTGTGTGATCACAACCATAAGGCAACTGCGCGTAGCTTCCTACGCACTCGATTGAACCAGAACAACGTTTGGGGCACGCCGGACCCTGGTCACAGCTCTACCTGCAGTATCTGTTCGACCATGACTCCGATCCCAACTTGAAGACGAGTAATACAGTGCGGCTCTTGAAAACAGAAATGTGAACATCGCAAACACTCGCATGATCAAAGAGAAGGACTTTAATATGGTGGTAAGTTCACATAGAGATGAGAGACACCAAACAATGGCACTGTATTGAAGGACTCGGTTGATGAGGACGCGTCAACTGCACATCCATTCGATATTCCCACTTGAAGCCATACTGCGAACTTCTACCAGCACAACACAAAGAACAAAAGCGAAAGGAATTGGCTTACCAGAATAAGCCGGAAGACCGCATAGCGAGTGAGCATCGGCATGATACGTATCATGTGGAAATGCTTGTGTGAGGAAAGATATCTACAGATGCTAACTGCATATTACCCACTTTCTAATTAACAACTCCCGTACAAACTTTCTGTTATGCAATCAGGCAGTGTTGGGGCACCTACAGGGCGAAGCATAAATCTCACCCGAAATACCTCAGCAAATCCTACAATTCCAAGTGGTAACTATCCCTTTTCACGCCCCCTGTGCAACGCAGACAACCCATAAACCAGAACAAAGCGCTGTCAGGCAATAATATGCGATTTGAACGCGTGCAACCTTCGGATCCTAAAACAGCGTGAGCAAGTAGCTCCCGTTGTATATAGGATTCATGGAATACCTCGCCGAACTACATCCAGCGTATCCATCACAGAAGTCACTCGCCTTACGCTCAAACCTTCGTACCGCATCGTCGTTATACAAGTTATGGCAATACTCCCGAACTCCTCCCAGTACTGGGTGGCGTCGAGGTTATCTCACCAACAACTGCATAAAAGAGATTTTCGATGTCGGCGAACTCAGGTATTCCAGAACTGCAACGATAAAATTGTGACGACAACACCTCGGAGCTCAACTCCCTGGGACACTGCCACAACCCCTAAATGTCAGGAGGCACCAAGAACAATGTTCTTCGTCACAAAACCATCGGAACGATTCCAAGATACCGCGTGATCCTTTTTTTAGTGAAATTTGAGAAGAGAAGAGTCAAAACTCTACGTCAGGATGCCTCACACAGAGCGACTGAAGGGACTGAGGAGTAAAAACCCTACGTCAGGAAGCTACCAGAGTGACCGAAGGAGCTTCTCTAGTAAAATCTGAATCACTAACCTCTGCCGAGTATGTATAGTGCTAAGTCCCTCATAACGACTCATCTAGAATACTATTTTTCAAGATCTTCACCCAGCACGCGGAGATAGGCCCAGCCCGTTATCCGTATGTTATCGAGTGCAATGCAGGGCGCGGCTCCCCCTACGTCGGGGAAGGCTGTCGATTACCAACTTGTAAACACCATGTGCGGCATATTTGTCATGCTCCCAAGCCTAGTCGCGAAGCACAACTTTGTCTGCATTCCATGGCGAGTGAGTAGCGTGACCAGCGAGTGAGGTGAGCATGTCCGCCATACGCGGGAAGGGGTAGACACTCCTCTTACACCATCCACAGTGGTAGCGCTGAATAAGAAAGGGATAAATAGTCTTTGGTACTAGCTCCACCATTGCCACTTCACACAATACCTATAAGAACATACTTAGCAGTACATCATCCCATGGAATAGCCAATACCACATATGAGGGGCTCTCTGAGACTGAGCGGAAACCACAATATAGAGAATGACCTAAGCCCGTAACCATCCACCTCTGTGAGATCGCCTACGATGCCCACCTGGGCGATCCCACCATCAGACTGGAGGCATCACCACTGGAAACTTACAGAGCCAACACATACGGATGAGCACATGCTTCACGCATTGCCTTCCCTGGGCCCCTTTATCTAGAGATTGCGTCGGTTGTGTCCGACCGTGTGCGTTCCTATGGGTGCTTTTTAGAATCATACATCGCAACCCGTCACTCATATGTTCAACTACAAGGATGCTCCGAATCTGTGGAGTCGACCCGGGACTCAGCAATTCTTCACACCCTTCTCGCGAAGCTCGCGAATACCAGCCGTCACTTTAAGGCTCGATGACTTGTGAGGATTAGTGACAGGTGAGTATCGATGACTGCGGTAGCCTTGCAGAAGTCCCAACTAAGGCCATATAGTGGTGGCTAACTTACGCCAAATAGAGCGGAGAAAGAGAAAGCAAAGCGGGGATGGATCGTGAGGCTCGGATTGAGCCTGAACACTAGAAAGTGAGCGATCCAAAGATAGGTGATCCACTGCTCATACTTACTGTCTCAAGCCAGATCTAGCACCCACCCCTATCTAACTCAGATGCTGTCAAGCACTTCTTTGCCTCGCACGAGCAACGCTCACGCTACGTGTAAAATTTGAAAGGTTACTGGCAGTACATATCCAGATCTTACACGCACCGTGGTATAGATGCCCATTATTAAGTATCAGCTTCTTAAGTTTTCAAGTTCCCTTACACCTAAGGTAAATGCTGGAACAACGAAACATTAACCATCGCAGTCGGGCATTTCCCATCTTGCCCATACCCGGCCGAGCCCAGCGAACGTCGAAAGTTCAAACCCTGCAGGGGTTGTTCCGCGGGATCCAAAACTTGACAAATGCCGAAGGTGCACCCCCACTACCATCAATGGATACAGTAACGAGAACAGTATAAACAAATATCCATTCGTACATCCAAGCGAGTGATGCAGCCCGAGGGGACCCGCCAACAGACGTGGAACTGAGCATAAACAAAATGGATACATGCGCCGCGGGGACCCACGCGGCCTGGGAATGGTGCAGCCCTGTGGGCGCTCCCAGCTGAAGTAGAACTCGAAAGATGTCACCTGGTGCTGTTGAAGATGAAGTGATGCTGAGGAAGTGAGCGATGCGCGGTGAAGACGTCGGCCCTCATGAGCCCCCAGGCCCAGGGGCCTCGGGAGGCTCCGGTGGCACGTGCAGGTCTTCGGGGACCATCGCCACCTCCGCCAGGACCGCGCGATGCCTGACCTCCTGAGCCTCCAGAATGCTCCTCAACAGGCGCTGATGTGCGGCGACCGCGCTCGGCAGGCCGAAGGGCATGCGAACGTAGCTGTGAGGTGGTCCCTCGCAGCGCCCTACGGCCACAAGGCCATAGGCGTCCTGGGACGCAGCTCGGTTGAGCCCTGGTACGTCGACGCAAGGAGCGCAGTCCTCCATCCTCGTCCACGGAGCTATGGGGCCATAGGTAAGCGACGGCTAAGCCGCGCATATAGGGCTAGCATGATGTGGAGACCGCAGTGCCTGGTTTTGATGGTTAGGTAGGCCCTGTATGGGTATGCGTACGGTATGTCCTAATAGAGCGGGCAGCTAAGTACCTCCAACCTCCTCCCCGGGCTTCTTAGGATGCATAGAGCACCGGAGAGGTTAGGGTTTACACAAGTCGGTTCAGATGCCGATACGGCAGGAGATCTTGAATATCCATCGGCGCAAGCGTGCTGGGCCTCTTCCAACGCCAAGGAAAGTCCCATCCGGACACGGGCCACGAAGCAGCGTCTTCCCCATCTCGTATTGCATTCTTTCGAACATCTTTGGTCTACTCGTGCGAGTCCAATGGGTGGCTTCTGCACGTAGCGGATTAAAATCCTGATGTTCTCGGCTCCTTTCTACCCGAGTAACGTACACCCTTCCCTGACTGAGGATACAGCAGGGGACTCCCCCGATCTCTCAAAACGTACACCCCTACCCAGTGCCTGTTGGCCCGAGCAATAGACGAACCTCGCCCTGAGCTCGACCGGTCGTCGGTAGCTGTACAGTCTGCCGGCCACTCTTCCCAATGACAAGGACGAGGCCCCTGCAGCCCGTGACCTGAGGTTGTAGGCGCGCCTCTCGCAACAGATTTTCATCAAATCTTCTGTAAATACCCTAAAGGATTACGTAAGTCCGGGACTGAGCTAGCAAAATATAGTGTGCCTTCACTGCACTTGCTTCAACGAGGAAATAATTCATGTGAGCACACAATAGTGCAATTAATCTGCGCTAGACCGTACTTCACGTACCTCCAGAGCGGCGTGACATCGCGCCATACCTTATGATGTTTTTCTCTCACACCTTACGGCCAAAGCCTTTGTGGAATGTCGTCGTGGCGTGTGCATTACTGGAGGCGTTGTCCTTCCATGCTTGATTCCGCCCTCACGTCGCTGTGCTCTCATGCGACGGGCTGGCTTGTGCCGTCTTCTGCATGGTCTGCTAGTTGCATGCCAGAGAGTCGTCTTCTGGACCCCCAGTCTTACCGGGAATCTCCATTCAATACTGGACGGTGCATGCGTAACCACTACAGACCCGGCGCGAATGTCATACATCATCCCCTTGTCGCCTCTCGGGGCATGCGACAGGGTTTTAATGACCTCCACCTGCTTCCTGCGTATCTGGAGGAGCGTGGGGTACGCTAACCAAAGTCGCTAGATGTCGGCAGCCCGCATAACCATAGCGCGGATAATAAGAGGACTCCACAGCTTTAGTTACGCTATGCGTGCCTTCTGTACCCCCCTTCCTCCCTATCCGAAGGTGCTTATCGTCGCGTCATCCGCAAGGCAAGACTTCCCAGCTGGCGCCAACGACGTACCGACAGCGATCACATGGAGCTTCGCTACTCCCTCCAACCTTCTACCAACAATGCCGGGTGTTGATAGCGGAGGTCAAGTGGGATTGCTGGTCTGCCCTCCGTCACGGCCGGAAGGTGACAGCGCCAATAGTCCAAACAAACCGCTACCAGGAGGAAATCGGATAGCGCATAGTTCTCAAAGTGAGAATACCGAGTCGCACCGGCTGTGATCCCTTCCTGAGAGAGAGACAGCGGCAGCTTCGTCCCTCAACCCACCTAAGATGGAAGCCCTAGGTGATCGTTGAGCTACGGTAAGGCTCACTTTGTGCGTATGCACCCAACTTCCTCCGCAGATTCTGAGAAGGCGTCTTCGTCTCCAACGCCAGACATGACTTGTTCCGACTCGCGTGGCCACCTGATGCTACTCACTCTGTTGCCATAGAGGGTCTGTATGGTATCCTCGAGCCAACTCTGGGTCCTCGAACTTCTGCTGGATAAGGGACGTAGCTTAATTTGCAGAAAGAAATTCCTACGCCAGTGCAAAGATCATGGTGAGTGCGCGACAGTAACGAGAGGAGAGCAGTGTGATACTAAACCTTACCTTGGTAGATCCGACAACAGAAAAAGCGTGTAGCACAACGTGGTGATGTAAGTCGTACGTCTAGTCCACGGCATCAGAAGTTTTGCCGACCGATCCACAGCATCGTAAAGCTCGCCAGCCTACACCTCTGAGGCTGAGTTCTCTAGCACACGAGATCAGCCTTGCAACGTGAGTTTATGTACGGCAATCCCCGTGAAACCATCCTCGATTCCAGCAACGACGAGGGCGGTGTTGTCGTCAAGCTTTCAGTGCTGGTGCGGGAGAGAAGTAGGACTTCCCACTTTCCAAGCCACGCACCGAGGGCCATAACGGTGGCTATGCAGATCTTGATGTGTACTGCTGGTCGCATGGCGGGCATTCGCCTGAAGACACCGCTACGGCAATACTTTATCGAGCGAGGAACTACTCGCCATGGGGAACGAGTCCGCGGCAGCGCACACCGGCGCCCAACGTAATCTGTTCTGGTATGATATATTCTGACCGATGGCGCACACGGCCCTGCGTTGAAGGATTCAACTTGGGTGTGCCCCTCTGGCCTCCGTATATAAAGGATCAAAGGGGGGGCGGCCGGCCAGGAGAGGGCGCGCCAGGAGGAGTCCTACTCCCTCCGGGAGTAGGATTCCCCCCTTTCCTAGTTGGAATAGGATTCGGGAGGGGGGAAAGAGGAGAGAGAGAAGGAAGGGGGGCGCCGGCCCCCTCTCCTTGTCCTATTCGGACTAGGGGGGAGGGGCGCGCGGCCCAGCCCTGGCCACCTCTCCTCTCTTCCACTAAAGCCCACTAAGGCCCATATACCTCCCGGGGGGTTCCGGTAACCTCCCGGTACTCCGGTAAAATCCCGATTTCACCCGGAACACTTCCGATATCCAAATATAGGCTTCCAATATATCAATCTTTATGTCTCGACCATTTCGAGACTCCTCGTCATGTCCGTGATACACACTCAGGGACATCCCAACTTTCGGTACATCAAAACATAAACCTAATACTCTTATCCCGTCCTTCTGCGGTCACACTACAACAAATGTCCGTGTCAAAACACTCTGAGAATATAAACTGTCATCAAAACCGTTAAAGCGGGCGTCGAGTCCCATCGCCATCTCGGCGGACCACTTTACGGGGCTTTCTTGACGCTGCGATATGCAATCGATCTTACATGACCGAAGACATGTCTGCCTGCCGTCAATAACTAGATAGTGGAACTTGGTATGCTTCCATATTGGCTCCTACATATTCTTACGAGATTTATTGCTGTTCTGAATCGGTCAGAGCTCGCATTAACAACAATACGTTGTTCCCCTTTGTTCATCGCGTATGTTAACTTGCCCGGTACATGTTGAGATCGATCAGTGCTCCGTCCACCCTAGTGGTAATGACCTCAGATGGTAATATCACATACCCTATGCCTTCGAACATTTCTCGGTTCCGGTCCGCGGCCTAGCGACTTGCACGCCCCCGTCAGCAGCGTTCTCACTGTCTATTGGCTCCTTCAGTGCTTTCATATATCCTATCATCTTCCAGCAGACTGGTATCGACTCCATTGTTCGATGTTGGCTCGGAATGCTGTGCGAAGGAGGTGTATCGTGCACTCTTGTCCTCAGCATTCCAGTGACGCAGCGGTTGGTCGCCAAATTGAAAAGCTCCACGCGAGGATGAGGTACCTCATAGGCCTCGCTCAAAGCGGGGATTGCTATCTCTTCCTTTCATCTTGGACGTCCCGCACGCCGTCGGAGAAGGCTGAATGCATAGCTTCTTCAGTCACCTTTTGGGATCTTGAGACGAGCATATATAGAGAGCACAATACCTAAGTCTATGATACTACCTGCCTCATGTATCCCTATCTACTGCTTAGCCTGATTGTAGATCGACCTCGTGATGCCGACGCCATTAGAGCACCTTTATAATCACCCCAGGAGGTTACGTGCTCACGCTGTGTGCCACGGTTTTGTCCTAAAGGATCCCAAGCGAAGTGTTTTCGGCCCAGGAGTGTGGCATATACTGTGGAAGGCGGGAGTTGCCATAATCTCAGTGACGCCAATCTTACTGAGAAGCACTCTGCTAATGAGAGTCATTCGTGCCATGGAGACGGAAGCAATAGCAACTATACTAAGGAGCCCAGTCGGATTCTACGACCGAGTGGCTAGTCGTAATGGAATGGTTCATGTCTATCAGATCATTCACCTAATGATGGCGCGCACCCGTGAAGTCAAGCGAACCTAACAATCTGGGGTATCTACTGCGATTAAGTAATCACATAACACTCGATCATCTTGTTTATTAACTGATCGCTCTCAGTCCAGTTGGCGGCTACAATTGCCGCAAGCTTGAGATGCACACTATAGGTGAAGCAACTCTCCCGAACGGAAACCTCCGCGGGGTCCGCTGTGTCTATGAGCATGTGTAGTCTATGATGTATGCACGAACTCAGTGTCTTATTTTGTATTACACTGGTTCCTGAGTCATATCGAACTGTCATCGTCTAGCTAGCCAGAGTAGAGTAATGAGCGAACATTTATCCGGTGAGAGTATATAGAAATCAATAATAAACACTTATGTCATCTTGGCCTCCATCTGGTCCCACACAGTGCCCGCCTTTGCTCTGCGAGCCTCGGACCGTGTCCACATTAGCAGTGTAGATTACACGTCAGACATTGCAATGCTCCGTACACCCTGACCACCCCAGTCGAGACGCGCGTGTGGTGCTAGATCATCTGTTTTGGGCTCGTGGAAAGCTTAGTTCAATGGTATGCTACATTCAGATCCGTGTTATTGTATCGTTGGTTCAATATTCCTGTCTATGGTGCTACCGACCCTTGGCAGCTAGATTCGCACTCAGTGGAATCGCGGACAGGTGCGCTGTCGCGTGATCTGCTGTCAGATGTGGCCTCCCTTCATACTCTGGACATTGGGATTCTTTGCAGCTCCCTTACTGTCGAAGCGTTCAGGCCCGTACGTGGAGTGAGTCCGTCTTCGCCAAGGGGCAGATGTGTGCTGACATCATTCCCGTGCGCAGTCCTTGATCTATGGATCCGTAAGGACGTGTAGCACTAGTGTATTGACAACTAGGATGAGCAACCTAGATCGGATATGAACTCCTTCATCCAGACTCCTTCATTTGCTGCTTTCTGAAGCAGCTATGTATTCCGCTTCACACGTAGATCCCGCCACGACACTTTGTTTAGAACTGCACCAACTGACAGCTCCACCGTTTAAATGTAAACACGTATCCGGTTTGCGATTTAGAATCGTCCCGATCAGTGTCAAAGCTTGCATCAACGTAACCATTTACGATGAGCTCTTTGTCACCTCCATAAACGAGAAACATATCCTTAGTCCTTTTCAGGTATTTCAGGATGTTCTTGATGTCCAGTGATCCACTCCTGGATTACTTTGGTACCTCCGCTGCGCCAACGAGAGCAGTCGGAGTGCGTCCGTAGTCATCCACTATCCTGCCAGTACTTTGGCGCGTACCTCCCTGGATTACTTGGTACCGACCCTTGCTAACTATAGCAAGGCACACATCAGGTCTGGTACACAGCATTGCATACATGATAGAACATATGGCTGAAGCAATAGGGAACATCTTTCATTTTCTCTCTATCTTCTGCAGTGGTCGGCATTGAGTCTGACTCAATTTCACACCTTGTAACACAGGCAAGAACCCTTTCTTTGCTTGATCCATTTTGAACTTCTTCAAAACTTTATCAAGGTATGTGCTTTGTGAAAGTCCAATTAAGCGTCTTGATCTATCTCTATAGATCTTAATGCCTAATATGTAAGCAGCTTCACCGAGGTCTTTCATTGAAAAACTCTTATTCAAGTATCCCTTTATGCTATCCAGAAATTCTATATCATTTCCAATTAGTAATATGTCATCCACATATAATATCAGAAATGCTACAGAGCTCCCACTCACTTTCTTGTAAATACAGGCTTCTCCAAAAGTCTGTATAAAACCAAATGCTTTGATCACACTATCAAAGCGTTTATTCCAACTCCGAGAGGCTTGCACCAGTCCATAAATGGATCGCTGGAGCTTGCACACTTTGTTAGCTCCCTTTGGATCGACAAAACCTTCTGGTTGCATCATATACAACTCTTCTTCCAGAAATCCATTCAGGAATGCAGTTTTGACATCCATCTGCCAAATTTCATAATCATAAAATGCGGCAATTGCAACATGGCTAATCTCGGTACAGGATAGACTTAAGCATCGCTACGGGTGAGAAGGTCTCATCGTAGTCAATCCCTGAACTTGTCGAAAACCTTTTGCGACAAGTCGAGCTTTGTAGACAGTAATATTACCGTCAGCGTCAGTCTTCTTCTTGAAGATCCATTTATTCTCAATTGCTTGCCGATCATTGGGCAAGTCAACCAAAGTCCATACTTTGTTCTCATACATGGATCCCATCTCAGATTTCATGGCTTCAAGCCATTTTGCGGAATCTGGGCTCACCATCGCTTCTTCATAGTTCGTAGGTTCATCATGATCTAGTAGCATGACTTCCAGAACGGATTACCGTACCACTCTGGTGCGGATACTAGTAGCATGACTATGCAGGTTAGTACAGGCGAGCAGATTAACCCCGGCGTACCACTCTGGCTGCGCCGCGGCTCCGATCACTCTGCCGCGGCGATTATGCCTAACCAGACGCAGGACACTGACTGCGAGTAGTACATATTTGTGTCTCACTCAAGCGTGTTCATGACTCATGATCATTAGCTGCGCGCTCACACATATAGTGTCTAGGAAGATCTCAGCGCGTCGCTCGCAGAAAACACGTGTTTGGCCGCTGGCTGATGTACCTCACTATAATGTGCCATATATAGGGATATACGTAGGGGTTCTCACAGTGGCAGACCCACATTCACTTCGTTCCAAGTTTCTAGCTAACTTCTCACCCACTTTCGACTCTGCTTGTGAGAGAAAACGTGCTGCGCCTTCCTCTAGCGAAAAATTTGCACATCTATCTGCGCCACCTAACAAAAAATTGTATGTTTGCCCACTTCTCTCTGGCACATCTATAGATAGAACGGTATCATTGACACCAATAGTTTTCCTTTGGGAATTATCCGTATGAAGACCACATTTCTTCGATTTTGGGTCTGAGTCTATCTATTGCTTCAGGTTGACTACATTCAGCAGTCAAGCGAGCACTCGCATTGCGGCTTCCCAAATCTACCGTCAGATACTACCGACAACTTTGTTATCTTGTGCGAAAACCACAGTTCATTATGATGGGGCGGTGGTAGATTTGCCTCGTCTCTCGAACGCTATTTTGATGGTGCATGCCATGACTTTAAACGGTGAATTGCGAGCGGCGGTCTCTAGAAGCATATCAAAGAACAGCCTCATTGAGGGTCCAGATAGATTCTTGAGAGTCATGCCCCGGTGAACCATCGGTGATGTGTAATCGTAACGTTATACATCACTTACGATTCTCAGCCAAGGTTATCCGATCTCTCGTGTGACAATATGTCCCTTTCTACTCACTTTCACTCGTCTTTTACTTTCCCTTCTTTCTCTTTTTGCGTCTCCCCCTTTCCTTTAGTGTCGCACACACCATTACGCTGTGTGAGCTGTTTCACAGTTTATACGAGCCCTGGCCTCTCCCCGAATAATTGAGCGAGCGAGGCGCCAATAATTGGCCCATTTTTTAAGGTGGGAGAGCAGTCGCTCTTGTTAACTAATCCACAAGTACTCAAAGTACAGCTCATATCTACTCGCTTACCAAAAAGCGTTGAAATAGTTCTCTCCTCCTCGGCTGCCCACGAAATCGCAGATCCTGGTAGGGAAATTGTCGCTTTTCTCTGTTTCATCGGGATGAATTTTCCTACGAACATGTACCCTACGCTTCCCTGACATCTCTCTTTTGAACCTTTTCAGACATCTGTCTCAGACTTGGGTTCTCTCTATTAAGTAAGACTTCACGCAACTTACACATATGGCTGGACTTATTGTAAGTCACCTTTGCCCTTATCGTAGTGATGACCGTAGGAGCATGATATGACTTAGCTCCCTGCGCCAACGAGCACATCGAGAACAATCATCGAGTCGGCACCCTACATTACGGCACGAGCTCTGTCGTACATGCCAGTCCTTTCTACGCCACCGCCTGGACCCATACAGTATCTCGTCGCTGCTATCGGCTCTCGCGTCCATATGAGTGAATCGCGCGTCACCGGAGAACGGTGTTTTTGTCATCTTACCCATAAGCGCGACGGTTCGCAGTACCCGTTGATCGCACAGTAGATGTACTCTTTCCGACCCTAATCTTCAAGCGCGTCGCCAAGACCAGGTTACTCGAAGTAGGATGTCTTTGAGGAATCCAGAATGGAAGTTGCCCGGTTCTCGTATCGCGGCTCTCCTACCGCGACCAAGTACTTGACGCCTAGCCAACGCGTCGCCCCCGAGATGCCGCGACGATAATGAATGATTACCATGCACGTAGATGTCCATTAATGATAAGCCAAATGGCTCCCTTTCTTTTCTCTGTATTCAGGACGCCTCCATGACCAATTCGTTGAGCCACGCCGCAGTGGCCTTGTCCATACCTAATGCGGGACCAAAGCTTTTGAATAAGAGACACGAGACCTCACTCTTAAATGTGTGCCGCAACCGAATACAGACCGAAAAGACATATTTGAATTTACCTCCCATGTAAGATAGAAACAACCATCTATTCTCTCTATGTGTAATAGGAGAGTAACCGTGGCCTCTAGGCCAATCTCAAGAACAACGTCCACAGGGTACATAATCATGATCCATGCTTAAGCGCGATAGCGACCAAATAACACTTATTGCAGGGATCTAATTGAATTGTACTATCGCCCAGAATGCGTGTAGGTATTGTGAAGCCAAGTACTGCCCCCTTGGCGATGGCCTCGTCCCTCACGCGTGGAGGCGATCTTGGGCTGTGAGCACGGGACTGAAGGTACGTATCGTCTGAGGCCGCGACCAGCAGATCTACCACTCAGTACGTATATTGTGAACCTGCTATGCCAGATTTTTGGAACCGCTTTCCCACGCGCATCGTCACCTCTCCTTAGCCAATCTTCGCTTAATCCGTAGTCCCTGTTTCGAGTTGCAAATATTAGCAACAGAACCAGTATCAAATACCCAGGTGCTACTGCGATCGCATTAGTAAGGTACACATCAATAACATGTATATCACATATACCTTTGTTCACCTTGCCATCCTTCTTATCCGCCAAATACTTGGGGCAGTTCCGCTTCCAGTGACCAGTCTGCTTGCAGTAGAAGCACTCAGTTTCAGGCTTAGGTCCAGGTTTGGGTTTCTTCTCTTGAGCAGCAACTTGCTTGCTGTTCTTTTTGAAGTTCCCCTTCTTCTTCCCTTTGCCCTTTTTCTTGAAACTAGTGGTCTTGTTGACCATCAACACTTGATGCTCCTTCTTGATTTCTACCTCCGCAGCTTTCAGCATTGCGAAGAGCTCGGGAATAGTCTTATTCATCCCTTGCATATTATAGTTCATCACGAAGCTCTTGTAGCTTGGTGGCAGTGATTGGAGAATTCTGTCAATGACCGCATCATCTGGAAGATTAACTCCCATCTGAATCAAGTGATTATTATACCCAGACATTTTGAGAGTATGCTCACTGACAGAAACTGTTCTCCTCCATCTTGCAGCTATAGAACTTATTGGAGACTTCATATCTCTCAATCCCGGGCATTTGCTTGAACATATTAAGACCATTGCGAACTCCTGGGACATCTCATATGCTCCATGGACGTTCAAATGAACGTCGTTAGACAGTACCCGATTTGTTAAGGTCCCGAGATAGACCTGCTTAAAAGCATGGCACACTGACGTATCGAGACGACTAGTCATCAAGCTTTGCTCTGCTAGACGTTCATAACATCTGGTGTTGCTCCAGCAGCAGGCCTGGCACCCAGCGGTGCTTCCAGGACGTAATTCTTCTGTGCAGCAATGAGGATAATCCTCAAGTTACGGACCCAGTCCGTGTAATTGCTACCATCATCTTTCAACTTTGCTTTCTCAAGGAACGCATTAAAATTCAACGGAACAACAACACGGGCCATCTATCTACAATCAAACATAAATAAGCAAGATACTATCAGGTACTAAGTTCATGATAAATTTAGGTTCAATTAATCATATTACTTAAAGAACTCCCACTTAGATAGACATCCCTCTAATCCTCTAAGTGATTACGTGATCCAAATCAACTAAACCATGTCCGATCATCACGTGAGATGGAGTAGTTTCATTGGTGAACATCACTATGTTGATCATATCTACTATATGATTCGACGAGCGCTCGAACCTTCCATCACGGGGAGGTAAGGAAGCGACTCATTTGGTATCAGGAATAGCGCTGCTGTGATCTGCGTGATCTCTGCTTGGCTCCTGTTTCAAGTTTCTTATAATCTCTTTGTATTTATTTCTGCTGTGTTTGCTCTACTTGTTTTGCACCCGTTGTATTTTGTAACGCGTCCAAGAAGAGACCGTACCTTCACACGCAACGCCGACGCACGAAAGTGATGCTGCGCCCACGCTAGCATCACGAAGTGAAGTTGGTGTCTCAGACTGTCTCGAGAAACGATCAACCTTTCGCCTACTCCTGAAGCCGAAGTGTTGGCACTGAAGTCTATGCAGGGAGTGAAAGAAAACCACTATGCGCTCTGATAGAGATAGAGAGACTGCGACGCGAGGCCATCTCAATGCTCCAAATCCTATCCGTCGTGCGAAAACCAATCTAGATTATTTACAGATCTCTCGAAGAGCGAAAATGAAAGAATGATCTATGCGATACACCAACCGGAAAATAAACAGGTACATGACAAGATCTCAAATGATACTAAAGAACACGTCGACCCTAAAGTGTAGTTATGCCATCACCATCTTGCTGCTTGTGGCTCTGGCTCTGACTCTCTAACTGTCTGATGGCTTCTCTAAGTCGACAGTTAGAGCACTCGTACTGGTTGGGATCACCTGATAGTATGTTGGGTCACGCCAACGAGCAAAGCCTAGCTGATTGGGCTGAAGGTACATCCTGATAACGCCTCTATGATGCGCGAGGTCCAGTATTAGTGTGACGTCCATAAGCCGCCAATCCCTTTTCTATCTTAGCCACGGACGACTATCGCTTACGGCTTAGTGATAAAGTAAAGCATCTAAGCGTGATTGCATTTGCATACAATAAAGCGGATACAACCATATGCATACCACGTGCCCTCCACGTTGGCTCCATGGCTAACGCCGAGGGCTTTATTCCAAAGACTCGAATGAGGATCATTATGTCTGCATCGCAGTAATTAAACTAGAGTTGGTGGAGAGACACTTCATGGTCCTTCTCGAGGTGACGCAATATCGAGGCATCACAACATCGTCGCGCTGGCATAAACAACCACTACGCATAAGTGCTAGACAGCTTCCTTCTAGACCTTCTCGTCACTTATCCTAGTGCAATTTTACAGCGGTAGGCTGCTACCTTAGGAGGGACCTATCAAATCGCCAATGTAAGAAACGCACAATCTTATGTACGCCCAATACGCATTCCAAAAACCACAAATGATAGTTGTCTCAAGTCTTGGTTGATGGCATCTTAATTAACACCTATACCATGCCACATGTAATATGATAAGGCTACCGGGAAGATAGCCACAGCCTCCGGTGTCAAACTAAAGGGTGAGAGAAACTGTCACACACCATCTAGCACCTTTCGTGACAACAACAGTCCGCGCTACCGGAGTGCAACTCAACAGAGTCTCGCAAAGTAAAGCAATTGTACCCATCAAAATGTGCTACCCACTGTCCCGCGCCGCTTCGCTCGACCAACTCTATCGGTCCGCGCCACCAGAAAAGAGACCAAGCTATGACCACTCCGCATACATGGCCGACCAACAGGTGATCCACACTCAGTCACTTCCCAACTGGGCCACATACTAATCGCTCCAACAACTCACTTGCTTGTTCTAACCTCCGATGCCAGGAAAGGAAATCTAATAAGCTATACGTTTCAAACAAGTAATAGATACTTAGCGGCTTCAGATTGTCCACCTGTTGAACCTCCGCACTTGAGCTCAGTGGACGTACGTAATTTCAAAAAAATTCCTACGCACATGCCAAATCATGTAGTTGGTCTCACAGCAACACGAGAATCAAGGGTCAGGCCCTGCATCGTAGAGGGTTGTGATAGTATCTAAATCTGTGATCAACCACGCGGCTTGTAGATCGACTACAGTCGACTAACGTCACCCTCGCCGGATCTAGAAACTCAATTCCAACGTGATGGTCGGATTATGTAGGAGTCGTATTTATGCCAATTCACGGGGCGCAAAAAATGGGGTGGAGGCTGCAAGCCACAGACTAGCAAGTATCCGGTAGGCTAACTTACTGTCAGTCCCAAAAAGACCGAACAAGCATACGCGAGGGACAACCATGCGCAGGGCAGATTGCACTAAGTACCGAGAGATATGCACATATGTTATCGTTACAACAATCGATCCAGATCCGCCCCGAAGAATCATACTACATCCAGCCACACATGTCACACTGAGCGCTCGTCGACTGCGGCGCCGAGAAAGAGTTCGACGGCGTCAGTCTCACAGCGACGGCGTGGTTGACGAGTTCTTGCAACCTGACCCACTACTGCAGTTGGTACGTCCAGATTTAGAGCTTATAAGCAGTTATCAAGTGCCATCCTCATAAACACACATGGAATTACTCGAGGGACTAATTGTCTCACTCAGAAGAAGGATTCCATCTGCCCCTTAACCGCGGGCATGGCTTAAAGTTCAATCCCTGCAGGCGACGCGCACTACGCTAAGATTGATCACGTCGGAGTTCCACACCATACTTTAGCCATTGGACAATCTTGGTCTAGGGGTGCCTCTCTGCCTACCCGGTCAACCGTCATATAAAGATCAAGAGAGAGGTAGCGGAGCGCTGGCGCTCTCGCCAGAGCGTTCTGGCCGAGATCAGAATCGGGCGCACCAGGAGATGCAGTCCTATCTCCCGTCCCGGTAACTATAGTCAACATCCGCCACCCTATTCCTTGTCGGGAACAATAGGTAAACAGCAAGCAATACCTAGCAACACCGCCCGAATGTGCCGACAAATCCTGATAGGAGCTGCACATATCTCGTTCTCAGGGCACACTCAGATAGGTCAAGCTACGAGTAAAACCAACCCTCAAGTTTCCCCGAGGTGGCCCCGCAGGCTGCCCGGTTCGGACCAACACTCAGAGGGAGCACTGGCCCGGGGGGGGGGTTAAAATAAGATGACCCTTGGGCTCCGGTAACCCAACGGAAAAAGAGGCTAGGTGGCGAATGGTAAAACCAAGGTTGGGCATTGCTGGAAAAGCTTTAATCAAGGCGAACTATCAAGGGGTTCCCATTATAACCCAACCGCGTAAGGAACGCAAAATCCGGGAACATAACACCGATATGACGGAAACTAGGGCGGCAAGAGTGGAACAAAACACTAGGCGAGAGGCCGAGCCTTCCACCCTTTACCAAGTATATAGATGCATTAAAATTACATGGCAATATAATGATATCCCAACAAGTAAATAAAAGATGTTCCAACAAGGAACGGCCTCCAATCTTCACCTGCAACTAGCAACGCTATAAGAGGGGCTGAGCAAAGCGGTAACATAGCCAATCAACGGTTTGCTAGGACAATGGTGGGTTAGAGGTTTGACATGGCAATTTGGGAGGCTTGCAAGCAAGTGGTAGGCATCGTAGCAATGGCATAACAAAAGAGCGAGCAAACTAGCATAGCAAAGATAGTAGTGATTTCGAGGGTATGATCATCTTGCCTGCACAGATGTCAGAGTTGACTGGATCCTCAAAAGCAAACTCAACGGGCTCCTCGTTACCGAACTCGTCTCCCAGCTCTACCCAAACAAGACAAACAAGCAACAAGGATACAATCAACCACATGCAAGACCAAGCAATATGATGAAATGATGATATGCTATGCGGGATGCGATGCGGGATGCAAAATGCAAGATATGACAGGAAATGCGTGAACCTGGCGTCAACTTGGAAATCCAAGTGTGCCACTGGAAAGATGAGATGAAATCTCTTGAAAACGATATAAAGAACGCCGGAATCGGAGTTACGGTTTGGAAATGGCAAGCGATTCAAAAATGACACCGGTCTGCGATTTACAGCAAGTAGGCATCTAAATACAATGAAAAGAACATGCTACAGCACCCAAACATGACAACAAAATACATGGAAGGGATGCACACAAGATGCTTAACAAAAGTCTAGCACTGAGCTATGGACAATTCATCCATTAGGAGGTTCAAACAAGCATGGCAAAAATGCAAATGGTAAAACAGATCTCAGACTTAGTGAAATTAACACTTGTCTGGAATTTCAGATCATATAGCCCTCTTCGGAGCAACAAAACAACATGCTACAGGACCTGAACATGACAAAGAAAGACATGGCATGGAGCTACTCAACAAGCTTAACAAAAGTACCTTAGTGACCTTGAGCCAAGAGGGATCACAAAATATACTAACAAGCACACGAACATAGCAAAAACATAATCAGTTTTCAGACTTAGTGAAAACTGGGACATGCTGAAACATAACTCACGAAGGCATGTTTACGAGCTCGATGCACTCACCACGGTGCAAGTCATGGTAAGACAAGCATACATCCATCAAGAAGGCACAAAATACAAGCTAGACATGGCAAGAACAATGGCATAGCATGCACGGATCAACTACAATAACATCGGCAAAATCGCAAACAAGTTGACGATCTGCCCAGATTCACAACGAAGCAAAAGTAGAGCTCGATTGACTCAAGCTAGGGTGCTCCATAATTGCAAACAAAGACATGGATGGATAGAGCACTACAAGATTAACAAAACATCCTTACTGATCATCCTCAAAAGAGGCACGGATCACTAGGAAACAACGTGAACATATGGCATCATGAACTAAACAATCCCAGGACTTAGTGAAAACACTAAGTCCCTGAAAACAGAATTAGCAAGTGCACCACTTTGCAAGCTTGCACAAGCCACCACACACATCCTAAAAATACATGGGTTGCACCTATGGATAGATGACAAAACCCTTAACAAAACATATGAAGAACTCACGGGCATAGCATGCACACAATAATCATGGCAAAAATGACAAAAGTGCTAAATGGAGTAACAGATCTGACAATTAACTCAAGTAGCCCTCTTCTAACAGCATTTCGGGCATCAAGATGAGCTCAAATGAAAATTATGCAATGGAATGAAATGATGTACTCTCTGAGATGAACATTTTGATATGCTATATGCATGAATCGGAGCTACGAATGCGAAGTTACGGAGCCGCGAACATGTGCATATGAACTAAAAATTCTGGGGACTTAGGAAAAAATCAACCTCCGGATCTGGATCTAGGGTTTGCACAGAAACCGAGGCGCGGCGCGGCACTGTAGCTGTTCGAGGACCGCCGGAAGAAAAAGAGCCGCGGTGGCCGGAGCTCTCGCCGGAGAGGCCGCCGCGACGAGGAGGCGGGGCGGCGGAGCTTCACGGAGGTGAGGCGGCGGCCGCGGGGTGCGGGGCTGCCCGGCGACGAGCTTGGCGGCAGGGGCAGCGAGGCGAGGCGGCGGTTGCCGGCCGGTGCGGCGGGGCCGGCAATGGCGCGCGGCGGCGCCGGCCACCGGGCGCGGGGACGAGGGAGGCGCGAGGGCGCGGGCGGCGCGGGCCGGGGAGGGCCGGCCGCGGGCCGCGGCGGGCTGGCGGTGGAGGCAGCGGGCGCAGCCAACGGGGCGGCGGCGGGCGGTGGCGGACACGTCCGGCCCGAATCGGACGTGTCCGTCGGCAGGAGGAGTAGTTTTAGGGTTTCGGGAAGGACAAAGATCCGAAAACGGAGGGGTGTATATATAGGCCTAGAGGGAGCTAGGAGAGTCCAAATGAGGTGCGGTTTTCGGCCACGCGATCGTGATCGAACGCTCTAGGACATGGAGCAGAGTTTGGTGGTTCTTGGACCAAATTGGAGGGGTGTTGGGCTGCAACACACACGAGGCCTTTTCGGTTCCTCGGTTAACCGTTGGAGTATCAAACGAAGTCCAAATGATACGAAACTTGACAGGCGGTCTACCGGTAGTAAACCAAGGCCGCTTGGCAAGTCTCGGTCCAATCCGGAAATGTTTAATCCCCACACACGAAAGAAAGCTAGAAATGACCACCGGAGGAGAACGAAGCGCCGGAACGCAAAACGGACAACGGGAAAAATGCTCGAATGCATGAGACGAACACGTATGCAAATGCAATGCACATGATGACATGATATGAGATGCATGACAAAGACAACAACACACGGAGACAAAACCCAAACCCGAGGAAATCAATATAACTTAACGCCGGAAACGGCAAGAGTTGGAGTACAAATAGGGAAAGTTACATCCGGGGTGTTACAGGATGACCTAAGGTTTATCAATCCGCGAGAGGCATAGGAGGAAGATGGTCTCTCTCAAACAACCCTGCAACCAAATAACAAAAAGTCTCTTGTGTCCCCAACACACCCAATACAACGGTAAATTGTATAGGTGCACTAGTTCGGCGAAGAGATGGTGATACAAGTGCAATATGGATGGTAGATATGGGTTTTTGTAATCTGAAAATATAAAAACAGCAAGGTAGCGAGCGGTAAAAGTGAGCGTAAACGGTATTGCAATGACAGGAAACAAGGCCTAGGGTTCATACTTTCACTAGTGTAAGTTCTCTCAACAATAATAACACAGATAGATCATATGACAAGCCCTCAACATGCGACAAAGAGTCACTCCAAAGCCACTAATAGCGGAGAACAAACGTAGAGATTATGGTCGGGTACGAAACCACCACAAAGCTATTCTTTCGGATCAATCTATAAAAGAGTTCGTACTAGAATAACACCTTAAGATACAAATCAACCAAAACCCTAATGTCACCTAGATACTCCATTGTCACCTCA